>NC_139945.1:45864445-45876945 GCF_963454915.1 Gymnoscopelus microlampas | reverse complement strand
ATGGTTTAGGAAACATAGATGAATATGTGCTGCAATTTATCAATTAGTTGTGTGACCTTATTCTGAAGAACTACAGGTATATTACTGCCTTCTGTGTTTGACATTTTCTTCATGTTAGGGCTGAATGATGATTATTTTTGCAATCATTTGCTAAATAAAGCAGGATTGATATAATTTCACCAGATATACGCATATGTATGCAGATCTGCATTATGTCGTGCAGATCTGCATAATGATCTCCATTTGGAAATAATGTATCACAGCAATAATTAGGGTGATTTTGATTCACAAAATAAGTCTTACAGACAATGCCTGTAAGACCATTTACTAAGAAGTCATAAATCATTTTGTAATGAGATGTAATGAGACTGTATTGGTTTTCTTCCAAAATAGTAAAAACATGTAAACCCTGCTAGTTAAAATGTTCTAGAGGGAAGAAAAACGTTTTTCTTAGTACAATGTGACTGACTGGCCCACTTTGCCTTATACTGTAGCTTTCTTTTGAAAAATGCATTATAGCACGTGTCTTGCAGTGTTGATGCTGAGAAGATACATTGTGCAGGCCTACTTCATGTGGTGATATGCTTGTGGTTCTGTATGTGTGAAACAGGAAACCATGCATTTGTCCAGGTGCTCAAAAATAAGAATAGTACTGTATGACCCTGTTTTGTTAGGTAGACACATGCTCAAGTGTTCACTCCAATACCTTGCTTCTGCAGTCACTTTTTTTCATGGCGCAGGATGTCTGGAAACACGGACAATCAGGACAATTCTTTGAAGATTTATTTTCCACAGTCTGTTGAGTTTTTAAAACAGCTTGTGAGCATTCGTTTAACTATACTGGTTTCACCTCTTAGGTCATATGCCCCCATGTGATTTGTGTGTGAAGTGTTTCTTCTTTTTAGACTCTTTTTTAGATCTGTTGTTTTTATGCAAATGTTTTACTCTGTACTGTAGCACTTTGAGATTAGTTTCAAATGTAAAGTACACTACAAATAAAATGTATTATTATTATAACTACAAACAACAGCCAAATGCCTCTGCTTACGTCTTATCATTGCCCATATTGCAACAAATGGCAATGTATTGTTTAAAGACGGGGTGCCGTGATTTTCAGTGATTCCCCCCCACCCCTAAAACATAATCATCAGGTATTATGGTTATACTAGGATGAAGATTTTATTCAAAAAAGTGTACATAAAGTGTTAATATTATGTTTTTATGTTTGTGTTCCTTCGTCTGTCCGTTCATTTGTGGTGCCATTTGAATTAACCAGTACCAAGAGTCATGTGTTTCAGCCTTCTGTGCCCAAGGTCAAAGGTCAAGGTCCCCCTAATAGTAATTAGGCCTAAAGATGGAGCTGAACAGTCTTGTAGCAGATGGAGGACAACCAAGGCAACAATAGTCAACATGACTCATGGATTTCTGCTCTGAAGGTTTTCGGCTCTGAAGGAAGAGCCATAACAATGACTTTCTTTAGGGACACTCTTTTTATTGATAACTTACTTCAACCTCTACCACATACACAGTTCAACTACAGGTAATTTTGCTCCAGCCAACTCAACATAAAGGGGAGAACATTTACATAATATGAAGCAACACTTAAAGTAATCTATCCCCCAATGCATACCCTTAACACACACTAACTTAATGAATGTAAAATAAAACAATAATTAATCACTAGCGCATTGAACAAATACTTTTTTATCAGTGGGAGCTGGGGACCAATTCTCTGAGGAAGGAAATAAGCATTATGGTCGCAAATACCTGTGCAATCTTCATTGAATGGTTTAAATTAAACCAGCTGTGTGATACTAATCAGTTGAGGAGGTGGCATCTGGTGAACACTATTACCATGTCATTCAAAACTGTGGGTGTCCACTAGGATATATTGCTTGTTAGTACATATGAAGAGAGCCATCAGAATGGGAGGCTCTATGTGAGTGAGTGCTTCCTGTCATTTGTTTGTCTGTGTGGGGGTTGTTAAAGGCAAAAAGGAGGCTGGTGCTAGTGGCGTAACACACAAAGCCAATCCTACATGGAGACAGCTTCTACTCTTACAGCACAGAGAGGAACCTACATTCTGCATGTTGATCTGTGTAGCTTTTAAAAGGTTAGTAAAATCCCGCATCCCAGAATTAATTTAACTCCATAGAGTGTACAAATGGACATATGCACCCAAACAGACAAACCACACACAAAGAAGTCAATGTGTTTATAGTGTGTCACCCCAATGCTATCCTGTGATGCTAACACACTGCACTAGGCCAGGGATCGAGCCACTGAGTGAACTTGAACTCTTCTACTGTAGACCACTGGTTAGTGAGCTGTTATCACAGAGCTGTGATGCAGTCTCAATAAGCCAGCCTGTACCGTTCATGTGTCATATGACTTAACTTAATTTGCTATAACCACTTCAATGCAGTGGATTTCACTTCCTTCATATAATTGGGTCCATTTGGACACGTGTTGTCTATAGCAGAAACACAATGTACTGTAAATGGCAAAGAAAAGGCAGGCAGATAGGGGCTCTGTTGGGCACTGAGGGGGATACACACACACGCACGCACGCACGCACGCACGCACGCACGCACGCACGCACGCACGCACGCACCTTTACCTTGCAACAAGATGTACAGGATAGATTTAAAACAGACAGCACAAATCAATATAAATTTAAACTGTGTCCAGTGTAATGGCATCTTCACAGAAATCCCAACTGAGGAGGAAAGCACTGGTTCTCTAACGAATTATGAAAGGTTGTGAACATTTTTGAAAAAAACACAAATCTTGTCTTATGGAGGTCCCTGGCACATATCTTTTCAAATGGGGGACAGTGGGCCTGGGCCGTAGCGTGTCGCTGGTTCGACTCCCGTTCCCGACGACCTTTGCTCCGTGTCACCCCCCCCCCCCCCCCCCATCTCTCTCCCCAATTCCTGTCAGCCTACTTTCCCTATCCCTCTCTAAAAGAAATGAAGGCATAAAAAGACCCAAAATACTGACCACCCTTTTTTTTTATTGGGGGTCAGTGGCTAAATGCTTATCAATTTGGGGGTCAAAGTGTGAGAACCCCAGATTTAAAGGACGGGTAATGGATCACTTCTGAGTAATGTGTGTAATAGGTTTTGTCTGTTTTATTGGGGGCTGCCCATTAACACATTAGTCTGGTCTGATGAAAAAGATAATAATCAAAATGATTTGTCTGAAGTCTGCCATATTTTTCTGTCTTACTTGCCAAGGGCAATAGAATAAGATGAATTTATGATTATATTTTGTGAAGGGAAATAGAATTAGATGCATTTATTATCATGTTTAATCTCTTTATTAAACAGAAAATGCATTTTCAGTGCTCTCACCTGATTGGCTTAAATTGTGTCACCTACCTGAAAATGTACTATATTCTGTTTACTATAGAGCTGGAGAGACCCCTGTGACCAAACAAACGCTCTGTAGCAATGATTACTATCAGAATATAGTACTTGAACCTTTTTAACAAAAAACTAAAGAATTACTTACCCTACCTTTAACACCTAAAATCATCTGGATTAGAGCATCTGCTAAATGCCAAAATTGTAAATTGTAATAATGCTAAATGTGACCATCTAGATACAGTGCCACCATTTGAACAGAACTCTGATTTAGATTTTCGTCAGTGCTTATATCATTATCATTATTAACATTTTGTAAACCCTAATGCTGGCATTAATATGAACACAGGCCTGTTTTCTATAGTATGTCAACACACTACTCAATACAGCAAAGTGCTGTAAAGTGCCGCATCTGCCGGCAGGAAAGAAGTGCTTCTTCTTTCCTGGCTAGATTTCTCCTCTCTGACCATGTGGAAATTCCTACCTTATAAGCACCAGACACTGTGTCAGATTTGGCATTTGTACGTTAACCTCCATCCCACTAGGGAATGTGAAGAGCTTCATTCCAACAAGACATATTAATTTATTATAACCACTCACGCCTGATATACACTTCGACTATTCAGAAATGGCAGATCTACAAGTTCACAACATGTTACAATGTGATGCGTAGTGAGCTTGAAGTCTGTATAGTCTCTGTAGCCTGTCATATATCAAAATCAAGTCATATAATGACTTTGTGTTTATTTTTGAAATATGGAACAGTGAATATCAAATAATGATTTTCTTCCAAAATGGAGTAAAAAAAAGAGGCTGTACTGACCACGGTTCTTTTTGTGTGAGACAAAATCAGAGTGCATGTGACCTATAACAGTCCATTTATACCCTCTCAGAATAAAAAATGTAAGGACTTTATACAGGAAGTGTTTCTAACCTTAAATGATATGCCCTATAGATACAGTACATTTAAATGCCTTTCCAACTACATGCTGAGTTTATTAATTAACTAACTAGGGTATCAGGTCACTGCAGAATGCTGTATTTCAAGCCATATGACATAATCCAGATTATGGAAAACACAGATTACTCCATGAGTGATTTGTATTATCTTACTGCCACAGCCCTGCTAATGTTCTCCAGCGGAGAGGTCACCAACAGAAATGGACATGATGTTCGGGGGGGGGGGGGGCTGGGGGCTGAGAACAGAGTTTTTGTGTGGTATTGTCTGTTGTCAGCCAATCACTGAAACAGGATGTCTTTAGACACCACTATAGAGGTTATTGCACACTGACTGCATGTGATTCAATTCATGAACATTTACATAGCATTGGCAGGACAACTCATCTAGGCAGGATGGAGGCCATGCAGAAAATCATATCTATAAATTAAAACGTTAAAAGTCTGACATTATTACGAAACCATTGGAAAATCACAGTGTTCATTCAACTTCAAAGAGTATACAAATGACCCATTTGGTTACATTTGTACTCATAAGGATTTTACATACAGTACTGTGTAGCTATCTTGGTCTAGGGAAACAAAGCTTGTCATATTTCCACCAACAGGTATAGCACCCCCCCCCCCCCCCCCCCTATCTTTAACATGCGCATTGCACACACACACACACACACACACACACACACACACACACACACACACACACACACACACACACACACACACACACACACACACACACACACACACGTTACTCTACTGTATACTGGCTATCTATCTTAGCACTTAAGTCGCTGACTCTCTTACAGCATTATCTGTGAAGTGAAGGCAGTTTTGATGGGACCATGCTGTCGCTGCCAGTCTCCTCTCATCCAGAAGCACAGTGTCGCTGTCCATGGTATCTATAGGTGTGCGATAGAGCCTAATTGCCCAGGTACTGTAACATTGCCAAACCAATCCTAAAAAGGATGGTTTGGGTGCCACCTTGACCATCCAAGCAACAGCTGGAGGGGACTAGTAAAGACCAGCCAATCACACTATCATGTGAGGCTTTATAACTGCAATGTGTGCCAATAGTTGACTTACTTTGGGTGATCTTCTGTAAGCCAAGCACATCCTCGGCCGTTACAGTGGAATGTCGGAGCAGTTCCTCCTCCGTTGTGACCCCCATCGTATCTGCTGAGTGGCACCCTTTCTTTACTTTCATACTGTCCGTGTTGAGGAGAGAGAGAGAGAGAGAGAGAGAGAGAGAGAGAGAGAGAGAGAGAGAGAAAGAGGGGGGGAACTGTCTGTCTGTCACCGTGGTGTCGTCGCTGTCACCAGTACAGACCAGAGGCCGTGAGTTATGATGATACAACACCGTCCTGATGGCTACACTGTGTTGTGTTGTTACAAGAATAGCTCTGTGCCTCCTCCCCCTCACGGGCTGGTTAAAGATAAAAAGCACCCCCCCCCCCCCCTCTCTCTCTCTCTCTCTCTCTCTCTCTCTCTCTCTGTATTTATCTTAAATCCTTTAATTTTTTAACCGTCCGGCCGTGACTTTACTGACTGAGTGTGTATCCGTTCAGCCCTAACACGACTGTTTACTGATGCCTGTCCCCTGGCGTTGCGCACCCAACTATACAGACATCACCCATATTTAGCCCCGTTTGGAACCTCACTCTCCACGATAGCTCCGAGATGAGGTCCCGCTGTCTCGGGTCCCGGCAGAGAGTCCGTCTAAATACAGTGAAGATCACATTTTTCGCAACATCGTATCCAACAATCAAAGGTAGTCCGAGACAACTATAGATGCTTGCAATTTCGCCGGAAAGTAAAAGTTAACTGACGGGGTTGAAAAAAACGTTTAAATGGCTTATTTAGTCAGCCTGTGCCATGTTTTCCCATTCAACACCGAAGAACCCCCGTCGGCAGGTGGCAGTACTGCTCCCGATTCGGCTTCAAGGAGAAAATATGGCACAGGCTGAGTAAATCGATTTAGAGTTAAACGTTTTTTTTTCAACCCCGTCTGTTAAACTTTACTTTCCGTAAATGTCAAACATCTGTAGGTGTCTCGAACTACCTTTACTTTTTGGATACGAATCATACGATGTTGCGTTAAAAGGTGATCTTCACTGCATTTGGACTGCGGGGACCCGAGACAGAGGGACCTCATCTCGGAGTTATCGTGGAGAAAGAGGTTCCAAACGGGACTAAATATCATCCATGTTTTTTAGCGTACATTTATTGGCAACTTGGCAAGCGCAACATTTCTGCAAGCTAAATTGCAGCTATGAAGCGACTCATAGGGTCATTTTAGGATTGCAACAATTGCAATAATTGGCTATAGCTGAAATATCCTTAGCCTTTGTTTGGAACAGTGCATCAATATATTAGCCTACAGTATAGCCTACACACTATAGGGCATAGGCTAATGCAAGATACAGCAAAAAAAGAAAACAAACTAGAAATGGTTTGAGGTTTTTATTTAATCTGTTTCCATTGGAAAGTTGCTTTCCAGATGCCAGCATCCCTGAGAAAGTGTAAAATAATACATCTTTTTTGGACATCTTCCCCATCCGTGAGGTGGAGTGGAGGAGCCAAAAGTTCGGCATGTCTGCAAAACACTAGGCGGCACAGCCAGCTTCTTCTTCTCTTAATCACAGTCTCATAGTCAATTCCCTTTCTGATAAATGTCCCAGTCAGTCACCTAACAACCTGAGTGGAGTCTTGGGGACTCTGTGAAGACATCATCTCTTTGGAATTGTCTGAGGTGCTGTTGCTGTGACGGCCATAAGAGGACATGGGGAGACACTGCCCCCTTCTGTATGAAAATCTTACTACAGGGCATGAGCAGGCCTGAGAGCTGTCCATGGTAGTTTTTTTTTTTTTTTGTCCTTTTTATTTTTGAAGACAGATTGGAGTTCTGTTTCATTCCCTCCTGACTGCCAGTACGCAGTAGACAATAGTGAATATAGCCTAGTCACTAAAATCTGTTCACAGGAGTGGAAGGGAGAGAGCTGAACAGGCGTATTGGCATCATTTAATATAGCTGAGAAACACATAAGTGAGTAGATGTATAAAATCTATAGATTGCAGATATGGAATTGAAACAAACTAATTAACACAAACTAAGTTTTTATTTCATCTACTAATCCCCTACTATCCCCTTTCATAAATATAATAAATCATGCTATAATTCTATGAGGTCTTTAGGCAGAGAGATACTGCTATCGTTTTTACCAGTTACTCAGGTTCTCTGGCAGTCTACCACAAACAGGGCTTCTTAACCCTGTAGAATCATCATTCAAGTTGGAACCCAACACCCAAATCTACCAGTAAGAGCAATAACAATTTTCGGCAGCCATCAGCTAAGGTGGTGGCTGGTGAGGAACTTCCAAGGGATGGTTAGTACCATGGCGGCGGGTCTGAGCCTTGCTACTCTCTCCTGTTAGTCCACACGTTGCTGGACCCTCTATGCAGTCCACTCGAAGCAGCCCCTGCGGTGTGTCTGCATGTCCCTCACCCTGCGCATGGACTGGATCTGGGGGTGGTGAGCTCCCCACTCATTCCAGTGCTTGTAAGGGCCCATCTCAAACACGTACTGGTAGCCACGGTATCCAGGGTACTGGTATCCCACCCAGCTGTGTGGGAGGCAGATGGAGAGGGAAGAGAAAAAAAGAGATGTGAACCCATGACATGACAATCGACAACTGTTCTTCTTCCCGATCTATTCTGCTTCACCTCGTTCATCCATTTTAGGTGGAAATCAAATGGTCCTTACACTTTAGCCCATTGTCTAAATTGCTTACATTTCCCAGGGACAAAACACTGTCAGCCTTCTATATGGAAATGCTATAATACAAATGTAGTTTGGGGGCTTGCCTGGGATTGTGTATCCCCTTTGGGGCCCTAAAGCCTAACATCTCCCTCAACTAGAGGGATTCTCCTCTGAGTGGTAGATGTTTCGTTGATTATGCAGGAGACGGATTTGAATTTGGGTAGTTACAGTACTTCTTCCCTTTTCTATACTGTTGCCCTTATATATAAACTATTAATTCCACCTGATTGTTCAATATGTTACATTTATGTTTTGAAAACAGATGAGATATGAGTAAGACTCACGTTCCACCGGTGACCTGGATGCTAGCCACACGGTCCTGGAAACCATACGACCACAGGCTGGGGATGTCCTCATCACACACCTCCATCTTGCGACCTTCAAAGTTATTGCACTCATACAGGCAGATCTTGTGGTCCTGGGGGTCCTATAGGTAAGATATTTAGAGTTTACTGTAGTTACTGTTTACCAGACAGTTTTAAATCCTTAGTTAACCCAATAGATAATGACAAGATGTTAGTTTTACCCTCGCCCCCCAGATTTTCCCAGGTTGCTTATATGAACCAATGAAGCTTTGATCTTATGCCCAGTTTTAACTGTGTGTATGGACGTTCAGACGTTTGTGCGGACGAACAGATAGACGGATGGACGGAGGGACGGACAGATGGACGGACAGACGAAGAAGACAAATCCCAAAGTTGTCCAGTTGAACTTACCATGCGGACGGGTCTGACAGACATGAGACGGTCACACCTGTAGCTGTTGGACCAGGTGTCCCAGCGGGGGTACTCTCCCTTCTCCAGCATGAACATCTCACCAGTCAGGTTCTGCTGCTCGTAACCCACAAAGCTGGAGGAATGTATGGACCAAGGGATGAATGGATGGACAGGCAGACAGAGATTCTTAGTCACTTCTCTTATCTTTAGATTAACAGAGCCAAATAAAATAAGGAATATGTTATTATTATTATTTTTATTATTATTATTATTATGTATTAAGTTGAATTGAAAGTCCAACTCATAATGTTTAAAATCATCTGGATGCATTAACTTGGGTGTAATTGTAATTTGATCCTTTCTGTTGTTGACAGTTTTGTTGACTTACGGTCCGCACTCCACTCTGATGGAGCCAATCCTGTCAAAGCCTTTCTCACACAGGTTACGACACTCTCCAGTCACCTCCATCCTGCGGCCCTGGAAGTTCTCATATTCGTAGAGGAACATCTGGAAAGTGAAGACACGGCAGGGTATGTTAATGCTATTCATGTAGCTGTGTTTCATTTTGTTTCATGACTAAATCATCTGGGAGAGGGGGGTTAGCATGGACCCACCTTGTGAGAGCGCATCCCCATGGCAGAGTGGCTGCCAATGCTGCCTTGAGCACCTGAGTGAGACATGATCAAATCTGGATAGAAGAGACAGACATGCATACAGATGGTCAGCCATTTAGGGATTTATTTTAACATTTTGGGCTAGTAATAGTCAAATATATTACTAGTAAAGTAATGTTAACCACTTAAGCCCTATTTTAGATTTTCATATTTCCAAATATCTGATCCTCAAGCTAACAACGTGTCACGTCAAATGTGTTGTGAGTTGTAGATCTGCTATTTTTTCTGCTACATTTTCAAAGACGATTTCGGGCAGTTTTTGCCTATTATGACATGCCATGCGAATAGGGACGCCAGGGTGAAAGTGGTTAAGATATGCCACAAAACAATTACTCCAACAGCACAATATATGAATCTTGATTTAAATCAAAACATTATTGAGTATGTGGGTGCCACATCTGCTAGCAGAGCAAGGCTCCCCTTGTCAGACAGTCTCATTGCATGTCTGAAATCTATTTAAGTCGCACTCATAATTTAGCAATGTCCAGAAAGAAGTATTATATAAACCTGACCAAAATCTACTGAAATAAACTAATTACACCACCATCATCACCTTAAAAGTACATTTCGTTCTGTCTACCATGTCTTCTATAATATGAAAGGACTAAATGTTCCATATCTGAACCTTACCAAAAAGAAGCTGCCGCTCCATTACCAGAGTATGAAAACATTGCACTAAGAAATGCCTAGATTCCATTGATTCTGCACATGCACTGATGTCATGTGCACAAGTACTACTCTCTTCTTTGAACTGAAATGGTTGTATTCTCTGATAATTGTTTTGTTGTCACCTTACTTGTCTTTTTGTAATGATTTCCCTAGAATAATTGTCCTTGTCGGAGGCAGCATACATAATTGACATGTATAGTGACACAAAGCATCAATCTGTCCAAACCTGCCACATTCTCTATATTGCTAAACCGAGAATAAATCCAAAGGCAGACACAGCCTTGTGTGTTGCTCAAATATTTCTCCATAACATGAACCACAGAGCATATATTCCACTCTGTGTTCTTGGATTTAAGATGAGATGACAACCCCGCTGAAGTAATTTGCCCATCCAACCATTTGAAATAAACTTTCATGGTGAGAGCCAGTCCCTGGAGCTATCGCTATATTGTACATGTCATTGGAGATATTTTCTCCCTATCAGTGCCTGATTGCGTCGACCCTCAAAGTAGGACTCCCACAAGAAACTCTAGAGAGAAGAGACTTACAGAGAGGTGCAGGTTGAGACAAACCGACGCGGGGAAAATGATGGAATCAGGCCTGGTGAGCGGGGATATATATATACATTCACATCCAAACCATGTCTATAGGGGTGAGAGTCCCTGCTTCTCATTGGATGAACTTTTGGAAGCGGGAGGCGGGGTCAAGGGTCACACTGCTTAGCTGTGGCTGAGTCGTGCTGACTCGGCTGCCTGTTTTGTTGTCCAGCGCCTCTGTGATGTACCGGGGACAGTCACTGTCATCAGCAGAAAGCACTCTCTCTCTCTCTCTCTCTCTCTCTCTCTCTCTCTCTCTCTCTCTCTCTCTCTCTCTCTCTCTCTCTCTCTCTCTTTTTTCTCTCTCTCTCCCTCTCTCTCTCTCTCTCTCTCTCTCTCTCTCTCTCTCTCTCTCTCTCTCCCTCTCTCTCTCTCTCTCTCTCCCTCTCTCTCTCTCTCTCTCTCCCTCTCTCTCTCCCTCTCTCTCTCTCTCTCTCTCTCTCTCTCTCACACACACACACACACACACACACACACACACACACACACACACACACACACACACACACACACACACACACACACACACACACACACACACACACACACACACACACACACACACCACGCGCGCGCACACACACACACACACACACACACACACACACACACACACACGCACACACACACATGATTCTGCTGCTTTCCTCTTGCATCGCATCCATTGACCCCTTCAGAAATTCTGTTAATGACAATTTCAAAATCTGATATTCTGCTTTTCCGCATCCATTTTCCACTTTTTTCTTCTCTTTTCCTCCCTTTATTACCCTCCTATTCTCTATTTCTATAGATCTTTGCTGTAGCCAGGCTCAAGCCTTTGAGCCCTGTGTGTACACAATGTGCTGACCTCAGTAGACAGCAGTCACCTCTCTTTTGTGTAGATAGGCAAGTGGCAGCCGTTTTTTTCCTATTGTTGTGCAGGACCAACAGTCTGCTATGTCCCTCACAAACTGTGTGTATGTGCATACACTTCTCATGCACACGTACATGGACACACCTGCACATGTACACCCAATCACACATGTGAACACACAAACATTTGCAGGCACACACATCCTGTTTACCAGTAGCTCATCTGTAATTCTTTTTGGATTTGGAGTTTAGGTGGTTGACATATGTATATAGGCTACTGTACTGTTTACTTAAGCCTTTATTGAAAACCTCAATAAACAAACAAACAAACAAACAAATACACAATTAATAAACAAACAAACAAACAAACAAACAAACAAAAAATAAATAAACAAACAAAAAATAAACAAACAAACAAACAAACAAACAAACAAACAAACAAACAAACAAACAAACAAACAAACAAACAAACAAACAAACAAATCATGATAGAGTCATGATAGATCTCACCCTGGTTGCCACATGGCATCACAAAGCAATTTAGCAGTTTTTTGTGTTCATTCATCAAACCTTCATTTATATATCTGAAGTTTGAATTGATTCATTGATCTACTATCTATCTACTGTATCTATAACCAATTAACCAAATTATTATAGTTATAGTTTTATGTTGTGTAACCCATTTGATTGTGTCCTGTATACCTGTAGTGGGCAGGCAAAGCTAAAATGTATGTCGCCTTTTGAACATGTCAGTAAAATCATCATGTTCATTTATGCTTCTTTTTTTTTACTCCTATAAATATTGTTCAAATGGACCCATTTGGTTCCATTTGTACACTCTCAGAGTT
>NC_139945.1:45739445-45861945 GCF_963454915.1 Gymnoscopelus microlampas | reverse complement strand
ATGCCATTGTAGGCAAAAATCTTTACAATTTCAAAACATTTATTATTATTTATTTATTTTCATTCAAAAACAACGAAAATAGTTGATCTACACGTTGTAAGCTTGTAGACTGTGGAATGTTCACTATAAGTGATTAAAAAGAGTGATTGCTGTTTAGAGCTCCCTTATTGTGACAGGGGAATGTCTCATGGCCAATATGTTTTCCTCTGTTCCACCGTCCAGCTCATTCTCTGTATGTGTGTATATGTGTTCTTGTGCATTTAGCTGGGCAGGGTACGAGCACTCCAGCTTCTGCGGACAACAGTTTGTGTTGGAGAGAGGAGAGTACCCTCGCTGGGAGTCATGGAGCGGCAGCAATGCCTATCACATTGAGAGGTTGATGTCCTTCCGCCCAATCTGCTCTGCTGTGAGTCTCTGTCCTACCGTACACATTGTGAAATCATCAGCGTTAAAGCTGCAATTCGTAACCCCGGACCCCCTCGCAAGTGCCAAGATTTCTACTCCTGAGCTGTAATGGAAAGCCTGTTTGACACCTCCCTACAGCCAGTTGTGTTCCTACCCAACCACAGGATATAAAATGTCTCAATAGAAGAGCAGGTAGACCAACTACAACTACTGCCGTTGTGTTAGTTAGGCTATATTGTTACTCTACCATATAGAGGGGTCAAAACTATGTTTTATTCACTAAAAGGATTATGCTTTAAGTTAAAGGTAGGGTAGGTAAGTGATTTACTTTGCCTAAAATAAGTGTTAAATAGCTCTATATTCTGATAGTACTCATTGCTATATAATGTTTGTTCAGTAAAAGAAGTCTCCAATGTCTCTCCAGCTCTATATAAAAACAAACAAACAAACAAACAAACAAACAAACAAAAACATTTTCAGTGCTCTCTCCTGATTGGCTTAAATCAGGTAGGTGACATAAAGTGTCACCTACCTGAAAATGTACTATATTCTGTTTACTAAAGAGCTGGAGAGACCCATGTGACTGAACAAACGCTCTGTAGCAATGATTACTATCAGAATATAGTAGCCTACCTTTTTAACAAAACAAAAAAAATACCAAAAAATATCACTTACCCTAACTTTAACTCTGAGTGTTCATAACTCTGAGGGTTAATGTATACTCATTTATGCTCAGAGTTACTAATGGATAAATGAACACTGAGGATTTTACTGTGAACCTTCATAACCTTGCTAGGTCCCATTGTAAGTAACTGTAGTAACATACAATTTCTCTATTGGGGATTTAATTCACATCAACAGTATAATAACTGACATTGTTCACGTTTCTTCCACTGTCTGTCCAAACAGAACCATAAGGAGTCCAAGATAGTGGTGTTTGAGAAGGAGAACTTCATCGGACGCCAGTGGGAGATGAATGACGATTATCCCTCTCTGCAGGCTATGGGTTGGGGCAACAATGAGATTGGCTCCATGCAGATCCAGAGTGGATCGTGAGTCTCAGCGCTACCTTCTGTCAATACAGTCATTTGTGTTGTGCTTTACATTCTTTAGATCAGTGGTTGTCAAACTTTTTCATGTCAAGGAGCCCCAAATTAATGTATGTATGTTTTTGTCCGCGGACCCCCATCTATTTAAAAAAAAAAAAGTCGATCTACAAGCTCACAACGTGTTGCATCTTTGCGACTCATTGTGAAGTTGTAGATCGGCTATTTTCAAATAGCTGTTGTATAGGATTGAGTGGCTAGGATTTTTTCCCTTGTTGGTCTGCAGTTTATTCCACTGGGGAGACAAAACAGTACTTCTTGGACTTACGTGTTTAGCTGATGTATAGGGTTAAAGTGGTTATACTGATTTTGATGCTGTATTAACTATTTTTGCTGCGGACCTCCTGGACCCCTTCAAGGACCCCTGGGGGTCCCCAGACCCCACTTTGAGAACCACTGCTTTAGAAGAGTCAATACCTGCAGTGCCCAAAATAGATGTAGTCTATTTTGCTATGCTTAAGACAGTATAAACGGTGGGAACGTGATAAAGGAAGGAACTCACTCACTTTTCTACATATTATTAATATAGGCTATTTATTACCTTCTCTAAGGTAATAATTCTGCTAAAGTCACCCTGTCTTGTCTCCCTCATTTGGCTTTCCCCATAACTGTGCTGTCCATGTTGCCAACATAAATGAGTTGCCTGCCTTAATTAAAATAAATAAATAAAAGTCCTGTAATCCCGTAGTCAATTAGAATAGACTCTGACAAAAGCCAATTATATGTCTGAATTTGTTTATTTGATATGGAGGGCCTCGCCTCTGTTTGCCTGAACCAAGGTAGACTAATCTCCTAAAATAAGACCACTGTCAACACTTTGTCTGAATGCACTGAGGGAGGCACCCACAAGAGTAAACACAACAACTCTGTGACATATCTTTATCCTGCTCTATGCTGCATTTTCTCACATTGTGCAAATGCCTATTATGTTAATCTACTCAACAGTTGTCAACAGTTTGTTGAGTCATTGAATAATTTCCTCTTGCGTCCCTCCATTCTTCCCCATCCAGCTGGGTGTGCTACCAGTTCCCAGGTTACCGTGGTTACCAGTACATAATGGAATGTGATCGCCACGGAGGAGAGTACAAACACTACAGGGAGTGGGGCTCCCATGCTCAGACCTTCCAGGTGCAGTCACTGCGCCGAATCCAGCAATGAGACCCACACACAGCACCCTCCTTTCCTCTTTTTCTCTCTCTCTCTCAATCTCTCTCTTCACCTCTTTCAACTCTTCCCTCCTTCCACCCCATCATTCCAAGCTTTGGCCAGCTCTGTCAGACCTGAAAGATGTACGGCTGAGGCTCCTGGTGTTCCACCATAAAGATGTTTACAGCACTTTTGTTTCGATCTATATTGCCGAGAGAAAAGTAGAAATAAAATGAAACAAAGTAAGAAAAGCAAGGCCGCTTGCCCGTTCTGCCCCACAGAGGAGAGACCATGCAGCGGTAGAGCCTCAGGTGGTGCCCTGTTACCGCCACTAGATGACAGTAACATGTCTCGTCTGTGTTGACAGTGACACGGTGCAGGCCACTCCCCACTCACCGGGATCAATAAAGAGAGAATGGGCAACATGAAATAAAAAACAACGAGACAAAGTGTCTGATATTAATCCGTTTGGAGTCAAGTGTCTTTTCTTGGATGGTGGATTGTGTTTTCATTTGCTCCTTCTGGAAGATTTCATGTCCTCACAAACTGACAGTTTGCGATGATATAGGGGTAAAAGGGGTCACAGGGTTAAGGGGCCATGCACTGACCTGAACCCCTTTACAATTCAGAGTAGGCCTAATCATATACAGAGCAGACCTAAAATATGACTGCTTGGTAATGGTTTGTGGCGTCACTAAACAGGTCAGAAAAGAGACTATAGAGACTCCTGCCACTATTGGGGCTTTGCCCAAAGATGGTTTACATTCTTTGAAATTCTGCATTTTTAACCAGATGAAAGTGGAATGCAGGAATCTTTTTTTTTCCTACAAAGTAAAATCCTCAAATGTGTAACTCAGAGAGAGTATGTAAGCAAATGTGTTTACATTTGCAAACTTCAGAGTTAAATATACGCTGAGGATGTTATGACCACAATGTGAAACATCTACAAGAACATCTGATGGCGTCATTGCATGTGAAGCTACAGTATATATGTTAAATGTTTCAGGGGGGAAATAAAAAACAGATTAACTGACAACAAATATGTATTAGTTGTTGCTCCCAAAACTCTCATTCGCCAAGATTAATATGTGAATACATTTACTTTTATGCAGGAGATTATGAGGTAATGAGTACTGGAGGTATTAGTTTTGTGGTAAAACATGATCTTTCTGCAAAAATACCCAATTTACATGTTTTTCAAAATCTTATGGCTAAATTTGGTTTGCAGACAGTCTAATGCTGACAATTATGCCCCCTCTCTCTTTAAACACATATGCAAATGTCTTCTCCAAAACATGTGAGCCTCTCTCTTGAGACATACAGTACTGCCATGTTGTATAAAGTGATTTGAATCTATTGTGTGAAAACAAGACCAGGAGACCTTCCCTTTTATGCCCATGTATGGACGAAAGGGGGACGAAATTCAGAGGTCCCTTTTATGCCCATGTATGGACGAAAGGGGGACAGACTTTTCCACAAAGTGGACAGACTTTTATGCCCATGTATGGACGAAAGGGGGACAAAGCCTCATGTAGGCCGACCCCTTGGGTCTGACAACAAACATAGACAGCTGTCCAAGCTGATTGTGACTGTTGTCTCCATAATGCCCCCACAGAACAGAAAAATACCATAATTGGCTTTTTGAAAAGGTCGATGCTCAAACTAAAATAATTTATATTTGTACAACACGTCATAACTCCCTTGTTCTACCACTTCCCAAAAGTCTGTAAGGATTATAGCAATGCAGGGAGACCAGCATAGCCTTGATTATTGAAAAACCTTAATTTGAAGCTTTACTTTTTCACTCTGTTAAGTGATGATTTTTGGGGCGGTGTAGCCGCCCCCTATAAGTGAGTTTTGGACACCGACCAAAATATTTGTATACCCCCTAACCCTTCCATTGTTAATGCAAATCGATACTTTTGCAAAGTCAGCCAATCACATTACAGCTAGTGTCATCACCACTAACTGTAATGTGATTGGCTGACTTTGCAAATTCAGGACTGTGATTGGCTAGCGAAACACATGACACATGTGCAGCCCTATGAATAGCAGTATGGACAGTATGGAAAAAAAGTCATTTATCCTTTTTTTTTAAAGTGAGTCATGTTCACCGCCCACTTCACACTGGGTGTGATTTTTTTAAAGACAAAACTGACTTTTAAAAACGTTATGGTATGGACCAGAAAGTGGTGTAATGGTATGATATTCAAACTTACAAATTACAACCAGAGATTCTCAAATAATAATAGGCTTGTTAAGAGACTAAATAAAATCAACATATTTAACTCATGAAACACTTAATTTGCTTTAAATCAGTATACTGTGATGGAAGTGCAAATCTCGTGAGACTGTATTCATTATTATTTCTAATACCTCATCAAATGTACTATCTACAATTACTTGACAAAGTTGACAATAGCTAAGTTTTACATTGTAATTTACTCGTTTATTTTCTCATTAGATCAATAATTAGTTTGAACTCACTGATGCACACTAAAAATATGACTTGTCACTCTAAGCCAGTAAAACAGGCTTGACTTGTTGAGGGATGACTTGTGGGTCCAAGCCAACCCTCGCATTCTTCCTATGCTTTATTATAGTGGCCATACACTCTGCTGCACCCTCATTCACGTTCAGGAACTTTCCATAACACTCTGTTGCTGACTCCCCATCTTTTGTCAGAGCCTGGAACTGGTTGTAGACATCCAAAATGTACCTCTCCTGTAGCTCGCTGTAGTCTCCATCACTCATACATCACTCTCCTCTGGGTCACCTTGGGATGTGCCTGGAGGCAGGGTTGGACTTTTATCGGATCTGTGATCAGAACCCACAGATGTGGGGACTTGAGTCAATATTTCGGCACCTCCACCTGGTCAGGAGGACAGTCAATCTGTCCCTGATGGTGACAGGCTCATCCAAATCAATCCCTTTCTCTTCTTGAACCATGGGTAACTTGAAAGGAGGGAGTAGCTCTCTTCATTTGTTTCTTGATGGTAAGAGAATGCAGCAGCCAGCATCCTGTCCCAGTCATGCATTAAAATGGTTGAAAATGGTCAGGAAGTTGGCTGGTACAGCCTTCACTGCTTGTTTGGAGGCCATTTTTATTGGGCTAGGGGTACTGGGTATAATGGACCTAGAGAAAAGTCTTAAATGTTAGATGTTGTTGTGGATAATAAAACCATACAAAGGACCCAGTAAAAAAAAAAGAAAATCCTTGGCAAACAATGGAAGAGTTTTGTGTTAAATTGTTTCCAGGGATAGGCTTAGCAAACAAAACATAAACTACATTCAATAATGAATTTCTTAGCATTCATATGAATAGGAAAAATATAGGAAAACAAAACAAAAATGTTATTAAATGAGTTTAAAAAAATCTGCATACATTTCATTCTATAAATCAATCAGGTTATTTGAGTTTCCACGTCAAATTAGGCTACTCAACTGCATTTAGTTTTTTGCTTTTGCATTTGCGTTCGCGTGTCTTTTCTTTGGTCTCAAATCCAAAGAGGGCAGCTGCCAGAGCCACAAGGCCTAGTCCTAGGCCCATAGTGGCTGCACCTGATAACATGACAAACCCCCTTGCCTTTCGCACCTGCCAAGATTCCGCCTTGCCATAGCGCAGCTCAGTGACAAAGTGCTCACAATTCCAGCTGAAGACACAGTAGGTATACTCCTCACCCACCAGTGCATGGGCATCTTTGACAATGACATGCATTGCTTGTGGCTTATACTTATCGTCCAGGCAATTGTTTATTCGCCACTTGTTGGTCCCGACCACATCCCAGAGCTCCTCTTGCTTTACCACAGCCTTGTCACAGAAAACAGACATCACACTGTTGATCCCGACTCCTGGAACCTCTGATGGGGGTGACAAGTGGACAACATAGCCATCACCGATGTACAAAGCCCAGTGTTGATAGGTTCCACGGAATATTTCAATCAGGTCCCCAAGCTCTGGCTTCTCATCATACAGCTTTGGGGCCATGGCTTTCATTCTTCTTCAATCCAGACTAGTCCCTCTGATGATCTACTGTATAGGGCCTCCGCCTCTTAGATCATCTCTTATCTCTGTACTCAAATTCAATCCTGTATAAAGACAAGAGACAGGGACACAATCAATATGAACCACCAGGTTATGGCCACCTCCTGTTAAGTACCAAAATTATGACGTCAAAGTTATGATGTCAGAGCCACGCCCACAAAGACATTGTCCCATTCATAACCCATACAAGCATTGCGTTAAAAGACAAAAGAAAGAGGAAAAGGTCCAGGAATTACTTTACTTTACTTTAGGACCACAATGGAAACAAGTCCCCAGGACTTTTCTGTGTTGTCCTAACGTCTTCCTATACCACTTGCTGTTTACATGTCTGACTAATAAAGTATTCAATAAAAAAACTCAAGCATACTGATGCCAGAAAAGTAATCATTAATTTTGCTTTACAGTTCCAGTCACATGATGCAGCTGCCTGACTTGCGAGTTTCAGCATCAAAGCTGGAAAAACAACATTGCCATCTTTGCAAATCACATTTTATGCTTCTCTACAATCTAAGCCGTAGCCTACATTTATTGAACCAACTAACCAAGGCTAATATTCTCTTATAGCGAGCCGTCCATAGCCTGGCTCCAGTCCCTGAATCGCTAGCCTAATTCAGGCTGAGTGTCAGGCTAAAGCCGTCCAGGCTGTGTTCAGGGAAATTCGTGAAACGTCAGGTGATTTGAATACCAAGATTATGATGTCAGAGTTATGACGTCAGAGCCATACCCTGAATGGTTAGTGAGCCCGCCTAGGGATCCAGAGGCCCTGGTTGCCCCAGGTTCGATTCCAGGCCAGATCAGCATGTGTCGATGAAATGAAATTTGTCCCTGAGCAAGACTCTTAACCCCTAATTGCTCACAGGTTCTCATTGGAAACAAGACCGCAAGGACTTTCATGAACGACCTGTTAAAAGGAATTATCCTTATCCATAAAGACAGTTTCATTTCCCATTCATAAGCCACATAAAAAGAATAAAAAGAAAAGGGTCCAGGAATGGTATTCAAGCATAACAGTATTCAAAATGAATTTGTTACAGTTCCAGTCACATGCAGCTGACTTTCAGCATCAACGCTGTTAAACAGTAAAACAACACTGTAATATTTGCAAAGCTCATGCTGCTTTGCAATTTAAACCATCCATTTATTGATCCAAGGATAATTCCAATCAATGCATTGCTCTTAAGCAGTAATGTTGTTTCAACCTGTCCTCCCTATTTCGGTCATGTCAATATGTGAACTTGTTTTAAAAATAGCTAAAATAGCTGCTCTGTTGTGAGCTTGTAGATCGGCTATTTTCAAATAGCCAATGTATAAAATAGGGCTAAGGTGGTTAATGGTAATGGTAACAAGGCTCCAAACATCCCAAAACAAACTTGTAAGGCTACTTCTTGGCCTCAACTACAAAACCCATCTAACCCCTGATCATTTTCATAGGATTGGATGGCTTAGGGTTGCGGACAGAGTACAGCAACTTGCTATGGGCCTGGTCTTCAAGATATATCACAACATTGGGATCCCCCTGTATTTGTCAAAATACTTCCAAAATGTTAATGATGTCCATGATCACAATACCAGAGGCAGCTCCACAAACCTTGTCCAACCCTTTTTTGGCTCAACAAAGGGAAGTAACTCGTTCTCATGCTATTCATCAAAAATGTGGAACGCCCTACCAAAAGGAGTAAAGGAGTGTAAAACCCTACTCTCTTTCAAAACAGCCCTAAAGATACACCTTCAGGAGGCTGCAATTGGAAAATGGCCCCTGTCTAAGTCCTAACCTAACCTACCCCCCTACCCCCCCCCCTCTCTCCTTCTCCTTTTGTACATATTTCTCACTCTTCATACCAGTAACCTGTAAACTGATTGTATGACATTCTATAGTAGTTGTGTATATCTGTCTGTCTCTTATATGTCATCATGATTTGTGTGCATGGGGAACTCATTTGAAACAAGCTCAGTGCTTTTATGAGTCTTCCAGTTTAGTAGACCTTGTATTGTGAATTTGTACTTCCATGTACTGTTGTTCTCATGTCTTACTAAATAAAGTACATCAATCAATCAATCATGTATGTTTTATAATATGATAATTCATATCTGCAAAGTAACTAAAGTAACTAAAGTTTTCAAAGAGTAAAAAGTACATATTTTCCTCTGAGATGAAGTGGAGTAGAAGTAAAAGTATAACAAATTGGAAATAGTCCAGTAAAGTAAAAGTACCTCAAAATTGACTTAAGTACAGTACTTGAGTAAATGTACTTAGTTACTTTACACCACTGGTTTTGAATGTGCTGCTCTACTGGTATGGGAGCATAGAGAGTCGGGAACTACCTTAAAAAAGGCCCCGCCCACCCGGCCTGAAGCCTGATTGCGTCACACCACGAAGCCCCGCCTTCCCGAGGTGAAGGGGGAAGTAGTAAGACGCAGACAGACAGTCAGTCACTCAGACAGAGCTATCAAGGACTTCTAATCGAACATACGTCTACCTTCTTGTCCATTACCTTTGTTATATACGTCTTCTGTCGCCGCGATCGCCGCCGTGGAACTCGAGAGACCGAATGAATGGTGAAAGGGTAGGAGACGCGTAAACAATGGCGACAACACACTTGCAGGAACATCTCGCCGCGACGCTGAAAGTACTACGCGTCTCACTTCCAGCCTTTCTCGTTGTTGTTGTTGTGTTGACGGTGGTGTCTGTGGACGTAGCTGAGGCGAGGCGAGGCAGGAGAAATAATCCTACCACCACCATACAAGATGTGGAAACCTATAACAGATACTATAACTACGTGGAATTGACCCGGATCCTGCAATCCATGGCTCAGAAGTACCCTCACATCGCGAACCTGTCCAGTGTAGGCCAGTCGGTGGAAGGCAGGGAGCTGTGGGTGCTGCGGATCACAAAGGACCCCGGCGTGGAGGCACCGGGCAAACCCAAATTCAAGTATGTCGGGAACATGCACGGCGACGAGACCATCTCCAGGCAGGTCCTGGTGTACCTGGTGGAGTACCTGCTGACGGGCTACGGGCACGATCCACGCATCACGCAGCTGCTGACCACCACGGACGTGTACATCATGCCCAGCATGAACCCGGACGGCTTCGAGAAGTCGATCGAGGGGGACTGCAACGGCGACGCAGGGGGCCGTCAGAATGCCAGGAACAAGGACCTCAACAGGAGCTTCCCCGACCAGTTTGGCGAGCTGGACATAGATCAGGATGATATTCCTGAGGTCAGGGCCGTCATCAAGTGGATCCTGGAGAAAAAGTAAGTGCCACTACACACCAGTGGTTCTCACTCAAACTTTTATAATTACAAGGACCCCCATTTTAATATAAAGTATTAGGCCACGGACCCCCATTTGATACCATCTGTTATCTCTGGGACCCCAATCTATATTATGAAATCCTAACTCTGAGAGTGTACAAATGGACCTCGGAGGATCCATTTGGTTCCATTTGTGCACTCTCAGAGTTAGTCATGTAACTCTTCAAGGACCCCTGGGGGCCCCCGGACCCCAGTTTTAGAACCACTGCCGTACACAGTAACTTAGCAGCCTTACGGCTGAGTGTACATGTAACCAAATGGAGCCCTGTTTGTTTATATTTTGTTCACTCTTACAAAGGGTTTGGATACATTAACACAGGATTATGACTGTATATCTATTTTCTCCAGTGCACATTTACCAAAAAAAATCTAAGTATGCACATCCAAGATGAAATCTCAGGTGCTGAACAGAAGAACAAATTTAAATTGCAAACATAACATTAGTTTACAATTGTTTTGAATGAGTCTTGGTTGCTAGAGGCAGGGGCTGGAATGGCCTCTCAGTCAACATCATGCACCAATCACTTGTTTATTCACACTGCATGTGACAATAGATGGCTTTGGGCACAATCCAGTCAGTAAGCAACTTACGGTAGCCATAGCTGCAATCCCCAAATACACATTATTATAGCAACAGAATAATGTGACTCCCAGGAAAAATATTGGACGTAACATTTTATATATTGGACGGTCAGGTCTGTTTGTGTGCAAGTGGTGCTTTTTAGATAGATAGATACATGGATATATTATTGATCACTGTGGGGAAATTCAGGTGACATGGCAGCACCGCAGATGCAGTATGCATAATACAGGACAGATACAGGTTAGAAAATTGGCTATTTTCCCCAAAATGTAAATATTTAGGTTCCTACTCTTCCTGTAATCGGTGTAGATATTTATTGTATGTTTGACATTGGACTCACTGTGTTCTCTTGTCTGTCTGATCACTCGCACCACACAATTCACATTCTTCTGTCTGTTGCTGGACGAAAGTTAAGTGTCCATTCGACTTTTTAGATTTGTCCTTTCGGGAAACCTGCACGGTGGCACCGTGGTCGCCAGTTACCCGTTTGACGACTCGGCCAACCACGAGCGGGAGGGCCAATATAGCAGATCGGAGGACGACAGTCTGTTTCGATACTTGGCCCGAGTCTACTCCCAGAACCACCCTGTGATGAAGACAGGCCTGCCCAGCTGCCCAGACGAGCCCAAGGAGACCTTCAAGGATGGTATCACCAATGGAGCCCAGTGGTATGATGTACCTGGTAAGATGATCTGTTCGTTTCTAGATGTGTCCAGGAATTATCCCAGGGGTCACTTTGTGTGATCAATGCTCATTATTTGCTCGCACCTCCTTGAGAACAATCACACATATTGTGTGTAGTAGCATGGGTTCCACGGTTTCCATGGTGATTGAGCCTCAATGGCTGTTGTTATTGTCTCGGCAGTAACATAATGGGCCAATTTCGTCTGAGAAGTGTTGACAGCGAGCACGTCTGGTTTAAGAAGGAGCTCTGTTTTGTTGGATCATAGGAGTGTCTTGTAGGATGGATGAAAAATAGTGGAACGGCTGCAGTATTTGGTTGCCTTTTTCTCTGCCAGCCTATTGTTTGGTCACTGAGCTAAATGACACAAAACCGCCTGAAGTGAGATATTTAGGCGGTGTTGCTATGGAGAATTGCTAATGTAATTGGTCTAGTATTGGTTTTCTGTGTGTGATGGACTACGGCATTGTCTTCTCTCGTGACTCTAGGACCCACATTCATTCATTCTTTCTGTGTGTGTGTGTATGTGTGTATTGTAATTGTATTTGGTGGTAGAGTTTAATTACAACACTTGACAAAAAGCTTACACATAAACATTTTATTTTCAACTCTTTCAACAGAGCACTGTTGACATTATGTCTACTGTATTTTTGGGTGGGTCTGCCACAAAACGCTCTAAGCCTAAGTCTTAATAGGCTAGCCTCGTTTTGTCTGTCTTGCCAAATCAGATCCTTACATTTTAGATTGTTGTGTGTAAACCCCAGCAGACAGGTTCATTATTGTACCCTCAGGGGGGGCGATCCCACCAAGAAATGTCCACTGCTGAACGTGGTTAGTGGTTTTTACTGGTGCACATAAAAGTTACAATATTTTCACCTTTTGGGTGCAAGGCACAGAGTAGCCATTGCTCGCCAATGTCACATTTTTGGCCAATCAAATCAAGAAAAGAGCACTAGGGCAGGCTTTAGTACTACTTTATGACTTTCCTCCTGTTTTTATCATGTTTGACGGTACCAAAATGACCAGCCAGTGTTTATGAAAACTCATCCTAGCAGTCTGGAGTACACATGACAGCACAAAGCCCTAGTGCCCACTGCCCAGGCACTCTGAGCCGTTTTAGTCGATGTCAACCACCTACAAGGCATTTTTGAAGCAACGCTTCTCAGTGTGATTGCCCTCGTAGAAAGCACAGTCTGAGCATGGCTGGATCAGTCTGCGGAAGTTGATCTGACTAAAGCGAGTTTCCTTTTATCATCCACACCTATCGCCTATTTCTCGGAATATATGTGTCTTTTATGAGCTTGGGTATCGGTGGCTTGCTACATCCCGGCTGCCATTTTCTCTTGATTCAGGTTGAGAAACCGGGCCATTGGTGTCACTCAGACAGTAATCTGATCCACTGGCTCCGCGTGTTGATTTGATGGTTGGCCAAGGCGGTGAGAGGGGAGATAGACCTAATGTTACTATTACCTGCACATAGGATTTCAAATTACAGCCCATTGTGTGTGTGTGTGTGTGTGTGTGTGTGTGTGTGTGTGTGTGTGTGTGTGTGTGTGTGTGTGTGTGTGTGTGTGTGTGTGTGTGTGTGTGTGTGTGTGTGTGTGTGTGTGTGTGTGTGTGTGTGTGGTCACTGCATATCTTCCAGGATAATCCCTGATGATTCCAATAATTTCCTAGAGATTAGCAGCATTGAATCACCTTATTTGGATCAGAAATAATAGATACAGTAACCATTTTTGAAGACCAAGTACAAGTAAATCAGAATCAGGTTTATTGTCACATCACAGGTTTACAAGGTAAAAAAGTGGGTGAAATTCGTTTTTGTACAACACTCCCATCACAACGTTAGATTCTGTAGAAAGAAGAGTGGGGAGAGAGAAAAAGAAGAGTGGTAGGGGTTAAGTGGGAAGGAGATCAACAGAGAACAATAGAAGGCCAAAAATAAGTTATCTACATATTTACAAAGTACCTGAGATAAGAGGCAAACTAAGGTGCCTGAGCATAGCAGCAATGTATGTATACTGTGCATGATATACTTATAGACGCTAAGGTGCTTTAGAGAGAAAAAGAGCGCAATAATAAAAAATCAAAAAAAGTTTGTGCATTATACATGGGGATTAAGGTACGTGTTCACCTAAGGGTGGACTGACCCTGGTATAATCCGCAAGTAGCTCCATGAAGGAGAGCAACAAAAAGTAATGTATTTATTAATTAATTTGTATCTATTGTCTTGACTGTCTGGGCCAACCTCGTTCTTCTAAAAATAGACTAAGATTGTAAGAACATATACTTTTAGTATTTAAATGAAGTTGATGCTACATAACATACATAAGACTCATCTCATTGTAATTATTATGAATGACTAATTAAGACAAGTCTAAATGTAAACGTCACTGTCAACAAATGACAAATTATTGGGGAGCCAAACAACTGGAAAAGACACACACTGTGACAAAGGTAGATGATAATCTACTGGTACTGGTCTAAATGTCATGAAGCATAAATGAGACGGGTTAGCTTAGCTCCTTTCGTCTTCCTTGTATGACAGTGCTTGTCTGATCTGCAAAACAGATATGACGCATGATGACGTTGAGGTTTAGCATGATGTGTCCTCTGCACAATTATTGTCAACTTCTGTGTCAGAGACTCTTTAAATTGAGCAGCAATTACCCTTTTCCCCTTTACTTCATGTAACCTAGCCCATTAAGACCTGAGGCCGAGAAGCTTTGTGTTAAAAAAAATAATAATTTACAAGCTCGATCTGCTATTTTTGAATAGCCAACTCTAAAGGCATCTAAAATGACAGATGCTTTCCCGGTTTTAATGAACTAGATGACATAGACTACACTAGAATCTTCAAATTTGTCCTGTCAATGGAGGAACGTTTCTAGCTTTTTTTAAGGCATAGGCTGTGCCAAGTTTTGTAATCTTGGCAAAACTGACATACAGTGTAAGTGTTTTCTTTTGGGTAAATATTTCTGGGTCATTTGTTCGAGGATATAGGCCCCACTCTCTAGTCTCTACCAACCATCTACTACTAGATTGATCATCCACCTAATAATTACATTTTATTTGGTGATAATGTAGCAATAAACTAACTATGCAAATTCTCATATAATGTTTATGTGGCCAGATTCCATTTTATTTTCCCTTCTATTTAATAATGTTCTGATAACTTAAATCACAAAACCATTGCCACTGTGCCTTTACTGTGCCTTCCGAAGTTACTCAACAAGATATTCCTCAAGAACTTGAGCTAGTAGTTTAAGGAGGCTTTGAACAATGTGTTCAGCTATACTGTCAGACACTGGCCAGGGCTTACCACTCATTTGGGAGTGGCTGACTAGTTCCTGTCTGGATAGCGGCTATTTAGGGTGAGGACTGATTTTAGAGGATGTTTGCCACTGTAGGAAATGGCATCTGTCCAGACAAAGTATTTCATTTATACAACTGATTAAACAATGGTGAATAGAATACCAAGATAAATAAAATCATTGATAGCAGTCCTCCCTTGCTTGGTGCTGTAGAAAGATATAACACTAAGGATAAGCCTGGCTATGCTGTCAGGTGGTGGTGGCTGCCATAAAGTGCAGATTTGCATATGGGTCACACATTTTAAGTTAAATGTAGTTCAATAAACCCAGCATTAGTCAGGGCGGAGGCCATGCTTGGATAAAGTCTTATAAATGAACTCTGACAGATTAGCCATTGCACTTTATAGGAATGAGAATCTGTTTCTAGTGCCACCATAGGGGGTACCACCTCTAGAGATCCACCCAGACACACCCATGAAGACCCCAATTCAAGAAGACAGTCACAGGGCATGGCCCCACTGATCCGGCTTATGCAGATGTTTGATTACTAGACATAGCACCAGTTCCCATCCAGGCCTTGTCTGGTGTATAATATATATCCAGCTTCATGTGTATTCTTACAACATAAGTTTACAGTTGTAAATTGTGGTTGAAATTATTTTTTTGTACAAGCTCCCAACACCTCAAACATAGCCATAATAGAGAATGGAGAAAGAAACAAAGAAAACAAAGCCAGATAAAACACAAGATATACACAAGGTGCATGGTCAAAATAGAAATAAATTAGGCAGAATGTCACAGTCACTTATGGAAGTAGAGACAACACTGTTTAATTACTCAAAAGGCAATTCCCTAATTGCCCTTGCCTTGTTCTAAACCTATGGCTTTCTTGGCCATAGGTTTAGAACTTTTAGTTAAGATTTGACTTCGGAAGAGTAAATGGGCTGGCATTAGTTTATAAGGAAAGCTGAAGAAAATATATTTGATCTTTAAACAAAAATTAAAACTTGAAATGAAAAAGAGATTGTCAAATAGTAGAGTGGGCCATGTTGTCCGCTCCACCTCAACTGGTTTTAAACCAGGCCACAATTAATCTTATATACATAATTTGAAATGACTGGTTCTAGTCTCCAGTCAGCTGTTGCAGTTGAACAGCTGCACGCTCACACTTGTCTTGAAATTACACAGAGCTTATGTATGTGCATTTTGAAAACTATTTCTGTTTCTCAACTATCTCCATTAATAATGGAGATAGTTTTTCCAACCTCCCCAAAGTAGCTATTTGGAAGGATATTGTTACTTTTTGCCAAATCTCAGAAATGTCTTTGCTGATCACCTGTGTGTGTGCAGCAGCAATTGTTCGAATGGGCTGAGCAGTTTGCTGGCACTGCATCACATTGCCATCATCGAAGCTGAATACAGCCATCTTCTATGCTAAGGTGACTGGCCATGTTTTTTTCTTCCTCTGTCTCTCTCACTAGTGAAGTCACGAAGTGTGATTAATCTGTGTACCCTAAAGGATCCTCTTACTCACTGAGACAACAAGGATGCAGGTGGTTAAGCTATATGGTGGTTAGTGTTGGTTTTGTATGCAGTGCATGTACACTGTTCAGGCACGCCTTGTTTTGGACCGTGTATAGTTAAGTGGCAGACAGACGTGGCCACTTTACTTTGCGTGTGCAGAAAGAATCATTGATGCCGTTAATGCCGGTGGCTATCTTTATTGGGCTCCTATGGCCACCCAGCAGGCAGCTATGGCAACCGTCCAACCAGAGGGAATGCTGGCAGCCTGCTGCAAGCCCAGAGGACACCACTCCACGTCTGCCTGCTAGGCTGGCTGGCTGGGTGCAGAGCCAGGCTGCAGCTGGCTTGGTACCGCAGCTGCGAACACTGCCCTTGGAAAGAGACATATGTCACAGCCTACTCCCAACAGAAGCACCGTGTCCAATGTCCATCGCTCAATACCTGGCACTGGATTTAAATCAATGTTGATTTGGGGTAGTACTGCCATTTCCAAAGTGCAGGCTTTAACTTATCACATGGAAAGGAGTTTTAGATGTCCTCCTAAAAAATCTACTACACATACATTTTCTACATACAGTATGTGGCAATTCATATTACAAGTTTGATTGTCTCAAACGAATTGTTCGCACTTTATGAAGGCTGTTTATATACGTGTTTTATGTGACAAGTGGTGCTGTTTCAAAAATCCAGGCTTTGATTCTAACTTGTTATCCAGGAGGGATGCAGGACTTCAACTACCTCCATGGGAACTGTCTGGAGATCACCATGGAGCTGAGCTGCTGCAAGTACCCTCCTGCCGATGAGCTCCATAAGGAATGGGACTTAAATAGGGAGTCGCTACTGGCCTACATTGAAAAGGTAGGACTTCCACTGCGTCCATTTACCACATAAGCCCTATTTTATACTTTGGCTATTAAGAAATAGCTGATCTACCAGCTCACAGCGTGTCGCATCACAACGCATTGTGAGCTTGTAGATCGTCAGCTTGCGACACAATGCGACGTGACAGAAAAGTCGAGCGTCTGACCGCACCAATGCAACTCCTTATTAATACTACATAGTGTACCTCCTATTCTTCAAGGAAAATATGGTTAAACCAAAGGGCCATAATTCACAACCAGCCTTATGGTATTAAAGACAGTCACCTTCGATAATGAGATACCCATGCAATCAGTCCAAATATGCAAGATGTCCTCTGGTAACACTGTCCTCTTCCAGGTCCATGTTGGTGTACGCGGTTATGTGGTAGAGGCCACCAACGGCACTGGCCTCAACGATGTCAACATTATAGTGGCAGGTATCAACCACAATCTGACCACAGGCCAATACGGGGAGTATTACCGCCTCCTCCTCCCTGGCATGTACGACATCTCAGCCGTTGCCCCAGGGTGAGTTCCGCACAAAGTCAATGGATTGTATATCCTTTAAAAAAAATTTGTAGTTCGGGCATATTCGCATTTTTATGTGTAGGGTTTTCCACAACAAAGACCCAGTGTGGAATTTATTTAGTTTCTACCATCATGAATTTTTCTCAACTCTTGTAAGTGCTGAACACTACTGAAAAATGTCAGCTCAGCTCTTTTTAGAAGGTGATGGATTTCTGTGTGCTTTGCTGCCACTTCCCATATTGTTAAATGTATTAAAGAAAAGAGAAAAAAAGGCAGTGATAGCTTGGAGAAAAACACACGGGTGAATATGCTACTTCCTGGGTGACTGGGTTCCTACAGGGGTGAATCTGAAACTCCCGGTGAGACTAGTTTGTCACAGCTTCCTCGTAAGCATATTCTGGCAACGTGAAGTCAGAATCATATACTAAAAAATGTGTTGTGCTCGCCCCTAGGTACAAGCCAATGGCAGTGTATAGTGTGCAAGTGGTGGAAGGCAAACCCACTGAACTAAACTTCACGCTGGAACCCTTGGTCAATGAGCATGCAGGTAACATTGCAGCGACCACATCTGTTATCTCGCCTACTAAAGCCCCAACAACACCAGTACCTGCAATTAGTGGCAACAGCTCATCCCAGAATAGTGTCATTCTGGGAAATGAGAGCAGCACTCCCTCGTCGCCACCAAGGCAGCAGCCTGTCCAACCCACGAAGTTCCGCCATCACAACTACGCAGATATGGAGCTCTTCCTCCGCAAGTACAGCAGCGAGTTCCCCTCCATCGCCTACCACTACTCTATCGGCCGTTCAGTGGAAGGCCGTGAGCTCTACGTCATGGTCATCTCAGACAACCCCGCTGCCCATGAGCCAGGTGAGTCTTTAAAACATAATTCCTTTTTTAAAAGGATAATTTAAATTTGTACCACTTACTGTAGGTAGGCTTGAGATTTACTCCGCTGTTTTGTAATCCTGGTGGTATTATTTTCAGTACCATCATAAGTAGTGAGTGAATTGTTTGAAAAACAAAAAACTGGCAATATAAGCAGCTACTTCTCAGATTACAGAACACGTAAGGCAGCATTCTTATCTTAGCATTCTAAACACATCCAACATAACTGTAATGGAGCATGTGGTGCTATTAATATGTTTATAATCATTAGCCTAGCCTAATAGACTGTATTAGGTCTACAAATGTTTAAAACATTTTGCTGTTAATATGAGGTTTAGCACTACTGTGATTTTGCACAAAGAACAAAACTAAAAGCCACATCAGCATAATGCCTTCCCACATTTCCAAACACATTTGATCATACCAAAGAACAAATTCAGCGAAGAAAAAATAAATAAATCATTGCATGCCACTATGATAGTGGAAACACTATCACTACTATCAAATCCGATCATATGCACGTTTCATGAATGAGGACAATTGTTTGGTTCTAATCATGTCTTCTCTATAGCCTGAAAATGTGGACTTCGCTTGAACAGCTACTATGGTTGACTATTGGGATTGTCGTAAATACACTTAATCAGAATGATTACATTACACTACATTTTCCGACGCTCGCCTCTTAGTTGTTTGACCCAATGTAATAATTTTTGATTGATATGGCCATGAAAAATAATGCAGCATTGGGCAATCTAACACCTTTGGTAATCGCATCAATCATTTCTCCCTCTGTATGCCAGGTGAGCCAGAGTTCAAGTATGTGGGCAACATGCACGGCAACGAGGTGGTTGGTCGTGAGCTGTTGCTGAACCTCATTGAGTACCTGTGCAGTAACTATGGGAGCGACCCTGAGGTCACTCATTTGGTCAACAATACACGCATCCATATCATGCCCTCTATGAACCCTGATGGTTATGAGGCCGCCAGTCAAAGTAAGGAAGGACACACACACACACACACACATACAATGATGAATGTTTTTACAGAACCTTATTATTATTATTTTTTTGTGTTTTCTTTAATGGTTTTTATTGTTCATACCGACAGCGGTTTATACAGGGTATGCAGTACTTTGGAAAAAAAGGGGGTATCGACTTTTTTTTCTTCTAAAGAACTTATTGTTTTATTGTCATCCTTTCTCTCAACTAAATTACTATTTCAGTAGTCAGTTTGCTCTTTACTAGATTACGTGCTACTAATAACTTTACTGGGGAAAGGCATTGGGGCTGACCTGTCAGAGTGTTATAGTTAATGGGTCATTGTCATGTTTATTTTGAGGCATGGATACCGTTTTAAATGGTTGCAAAATAGGAACTACACTGTCCAAATTTGCTGTGGCTTTGGGAATGACATAAAGCAGCATAGCATTAGATGTTCTGCCAATATTAACACTGATTTAATACAGTATATATCATAAAAAGAAGGAAATGGATAGAACACAATAGTTGGCAATGGGATTTCCCAACTGACTTCACTGACATCCTGGTGTGTTAGAGTGTGGGTTGGTGTGTAGTTGTGCATGTTTGTGTCAGTTGTGGAATTAACAGTGGCTGTGAATGCAACCAAGGCAAAAATGTGCCCAGACTACACTGTACATCGTTAATAGAAAGGGCAGTGAGAATGCCCAAAAGTAGATGGAATACAACTTTATGGTCCATATGTGATTTGAAATATATCTTTGCTCTCAAGACATTAAAAGAAACTCAGAAACGGCATACTCTAGCATAATAACGGCAATAAATAGATGCAATAACAAAGGGAAGAGGGACATTCATTGTAGGGACAGTTTTATACTGACCCCAGATAGTTGCTCAAGGCTACATACAGTATACAACATTAGAACTTTTTGCTCTGGAGGTTTTCAGCATGGGAAAGTCCCTTATACTAAACACTTTCTGCCTGTCATGAATTGCTTTGACACATCTTTGCTGCTGCTGATAGGTAAGAGGAAGTACACAGGAAGTGAAGCAACGACAACGTTTTTAAGGGGGAACAGGCCAATTGTCATGCAGACTGCTTTAAGTTTTGTTGCTATGTTATACATTGTGAATTTAGCCCTTGAATGTACTAGTGTAGATAATAGTCTTGTGTCCTTTCCTCACAGGTGACGTGAAGAACACAAGAGACAAGGGACGCAATAACGGAAATAATTTGGACCTGAACCGTAACTTCCCGGATCAATTTACAAACATCACAGTGCCCAGGCAGCCGGAGACCATGGCAGTAATGAATTGGCTGAGGAGCACCGCCTTCGTCCTATCAGCCAACCTCCATGGAGGCAAGATGTTGCTTTGAGCTTCTGGGACATAAGTCTTTGAAAATAGATCTGAAAATAGACTTGGTTATGCATGTACCTTGCATAACCAATATGCTCTGTTAATGCTGCTGTCACCCTAATTAGATCAGTGAGCAATTTATCCTATTTGGATTATTCCTTTACTGCTTTGTTGTTAGTCTTAAGCAGTGGTGTAAAGTAACTAAGTACATTTACTTAAGTACTGTACTTAAGTACAATTTTGAGGCATTTGCACTTTACGTGAGTATTTCAATACTTTTACTTCTACATCTCAGAGGAAAATATTGTACTTCTACTCCATTACAACTATTTTAAAATAAAAACTTAAGTTACTAGTTACTTTTCAGATATAAATTATGATATTATGAAACATGCATTAACCACTTCAGCCCTAATTTATACATAGGCTATTTGAAAATAGCCGATCAACACGTTGCATCGCGACACGTTGTGAGCTTTTAGATCTGCTATTTTCAAACATTTCCACCACTGGTCTTCAGTATGTTTCCTGTCTAAGCAATTCCGGCATTCAGAATGATTTTGCTGTGTAATCTGTGTTACTTGAATACCCGTGTGAAAGTCAATCAGGTCTCTTTTATTTTTAAACAGGCTCTTTGGTGGTGAACTACCCTTATGACGATGACAAGGAGGGCACAAAAAAGTATAGCAAAGCTCCTGATGATGAAGTCTTTCAACAAGTGTCCAGAGCCTATTCACAGGTTAGAGAACACTGCAGATACTGTTGTTAAATATGGGTTATGTAATGAAATCTGTGGATTGATACTTTGAAGGCTTGGTTATAACAGTAACCTATTGTTGATTTCTAACTGTGTGTGTGTGTGTGTGTGTGTGTGTGTGTGTGTGTGTGTGTGTGTGTGTGTGTGTGTGTGTGTGTGTGTGTGTGTGTGTGTGTGTGTGTGTGTGTGTGTGTGTGTGTGTGTGTGTGTGTGTGTGTGTGTGTGTGTGTGTGCGTGCGTGCGTGCGTGCGTACTTGTAGGAGAATCCTCTGATGCACAATGGCCACCCCTGTGAAGACATGTACCCAAATGAGTACTTTGAGGATGGCATTACCAACGGTGCTAACTGGTACAATGTCCCAGGTACATCAGGCCCTTTCAGCCCAAAACATCCGATTAACCACATTAACCCTGGTGTCCCTATTTTTAAACAAATATTCTAAATGTATTTCATTGCAAAGTGCAAATAAACTAAGTGTTTAGTCGGTGAGATTTGATTTTTAAATCCTTTGAATCAAAATGTACAGTAAAAGAGGGGGACAGGAGACAGGTCCCAGGGACAAGGATTTTAATTAAGTCAAATTACTTCATCTGTCCATAGTCTGAGTAAGTGTGGGTGCAATATACTGTATGTTTGATACGAAATGGACAGGAATAACCGAGAGTTTCCTCCACAGGTGGCATGCAGGACTGGAACTACCTGAATACCAACTGTTTTGAAGTGACTATCGAGCTAGGCTGTGTTAAGTACCCCAAGGAAAAGGACCTCCCCACTTACTGGGAGCAAAACCGACGATCGCTGCTTGAGTTCATACACCAGGTAACACTCAAAACAACACCCTGTATTGAGCCCTAACATTTCACTCATCCTGTTGTTCAGTTGACTCATTCACACTCATTTACACACGCACGCACGCATGCACACACGCACACACGCACACACATTCAGTCTTCTCAATAACATGACTTCAGTCTAGAGGTTGACTGACTGCGGTATTCGTTCTTTTCACCTGTTAAGCTGATATGCTGTCCGATTTAGGGGGGCAAAGGGTTAGAGATTTACAATCCATTTGCTTACTTGTGTGAGTAAATAAGCACCTGCTGAGAACCCCATGCATTTTCTAATTTCATTTAACTAGGCCAATGCCCTTTAGGAATGAGGTCCGTGGGAACGCATGCCCCTGCGTTTATGCAATACCCATCTTTATCTCATCTGCAATGCCCTGATAATCTTGCACACCTTAATCTCATTACTTTCTTATTTTCTTAAATACTGTATATTCATTTGCATGACGTCTTGTGTCAGTGTCCTCTTCTTGCACTGAACTTTTTACATTTGCAGGCAATTCAATGTTGGCCCAAAATCATCGGCTCACTCGACTCCTAATAATGGGTATCCACCAGACAATGACTCTGTTTGTTCATATGCGTGGGCACATGTCTGTCCTAACAGGTCCACAAAGGATTAAAGGGGACAGTGAGCGACATAAAGGATGGTACAGGTATCCCCAATGCCACCATTAGTGTGGAGGGGATTGACCACAACATTACCTCAGCCCAGTCTGGAGACTACTGGAGACTGCTTGTCCCTGGTACCTACAACCTCATCGCCTCCGCCCGTGGGTAAGACATGCCATTATCAGAGTGGGAAACATTGGTCAACAAGCAAGTGGAACATTTAATAATCATACATACTGTTTGTCAGGTCAGGAGAACAGGTTACTTGTTCCTGTGCTTTTGCGTTCTCCATCTGCAGCATGCACTGTTTTCAGTGTTTTACTCTTCTGTCTCATGCAGATACAAGCCAGTGACGATCTATGCCACGGTTCCAAAGGACGGAGTGGAGGTTGTGGACTTCAAACTGACACGAGTCCACTCTGAGCCCAAAGGTCAAGCTCCTGAAGGCCCAGAGGCCACACAGGACCCATCGGAGGAGGAGTTCCAGAGTTTCATCAAGGACTTGTCCCTTGGCCACGGTCTGGAGGAGCTTGTCAGTAGCACGGCCACAAAGAACAGTTTTCGCTACCGGAAATACAAAGACCTATCTGAATTCCTGAGAGGACTTACCCTCAACTTCCCCAAGATCACCTCATTGCACAGGTTGGCTAAATATTGATCTTACCTTCTGACTAATATTTAAGAGTATCTATCTCCCTGATTCCAGGGCCATAAGTAGCTGCACCAATGAACATTCCAGTGGAAGTTTTTGATTATCATTCTTTCTATTCTTTCCAGTCTGTCATGCATAATTATAACCTAACTATAAATGGAATCTTAAAATGGAATTATTCTGGCATGCATGTTTTATCTGTCACAGTGTATGAAATGTCCTGGCAACTTTAAATTTAAAAACTTGCTACCTCTGGTATTGCTGACTTGGTTCGATGTGTGTGGTGTCCAGCTTGGGCCAGAGTGTGGAGGTTAGAACCATCTGGGCTTTGGAAATCTCCAACAAACCAGAGGAGGCCGAACCGTCTGAGCCCAAGATCCGCTTCGTGGCAGGGGTCCACGGTAACGCCCCGGTGGGCACTGAGCTGCTGCTGGAGTTTGCTGCCTTCCTGTGTATTAACTATGGCAAGAACCCAGCCATCACCAGGGTGAGTTTCAGGAGGTCTCGAGATTATGGTTACGGGTGATTTATACTTTGTTGTGCTCCGGTGTCGTACCCCAACCTGGTCTGAGTGAATATTTGAATGGTTCAGAATATGTCTCTTGACTGCACCTCCGCTCCTCCCTGACAGCTGATCAATGAGACGCGGATTGTTATCTTGCCCTCCGTCAACCCAGATGGACGGGAGTTAGCCAAGGAGAAGGAGTGCACCTCGTCCGTGGGCATGACTAACGCTCACGGCAAGGACCTAGACACAGACTTCTTTGGTTAGTTTCACATGTTATTGTGCTAAAAATAAATGCCTGTGTTTTGGCAATAAAGTATGCAAATAAATATATGTACTAGTTTTATTTTTTAATTGAAGAACATCCTTTAGATTTTTCTTTGTTTAGTTGTTTGAGTTTTAGTGCAAGACATAAGGGATAAGGAGAACCGAGATCAGTTTGCATATTTAAACTCAATTAAAACTTCTTCAAAGAACAGATTTTTCTAAAATGCCTCAATTGTTTTGTTTTTTAGGAAATGCGTCACAGCGCGTGGTGGATGCCCAGCCAGAGACCAGAGCTGTAATGGACCTAATCCTAGAGAGAGGCTATACTCTGTCTGTTGCTCTGGATGGAGGCTCCCTTCTGGCCACCTACCCTTATGACAAGCCTGTCCAACCTGGTAATAACAGGGCAGAACCAGAACCATGTTCTATTGTTATTGTAGATAGACAGCTATACAAAATATTCAAACAAAAATGTTTGCGTTATACACTGGTGCATTTGCTTACAACCAATACATTTGTTGAGAATGAGATGCTACGTACCTATTATTTAATACAGCAATTTATATATTGTATCTCTTTTTTTTCCAGTGGAAAATGAGGGAACTCTGAAGTACTTGGCAAATGTATATGCCAGCAACCACCCCAAGATGCACCTCGGGAACGCTGGATGTCAAAATAATGGCCAGAGTATGTACTACAAGCGTTAAGCACATTATCATAGTCAGGTGGTCTTTAATGAAAGCTGTGGAGCAAGGAAATAATATAATGAATGCGTTTCTCCTTTAGTGGGGAACATCCCAGATGGAGTTCTCAGGGCTGCAGAAAGACAAAGTCACATGGGCAGCATGAAGGTAGGTCTCTTTTAGGGCTACTCAACTCAATTCGTAGTTGACTAATAATCGTAGGACTTGGTTAACTAAAGGGCCGTCCACAGCAAGCACTATAATTATAACTATATCGTTCATGTTAACACATTTTCTAATTGTGTTTCCCACTTAAAATCATGCAAAGAGACCAAACTTGAAAACCCTTAGCCATTGAGATTTATGGACTATTAGAAAAAGTAAAAAGATATATTTATAGAGATGTACTTCATTTTTCACAAAATAACTTTCAGCATAGAACAAAGCATTAAAAAAACGACTAATTGCAAACAAGATCTTGGTCAACTATTAACCCATCCATTAATCGACTATGAAGGGACAGCCTTAGTTTCCACCTATTTTGTCCTGGAATATATATACAGTAAGTACTGTACTACTCGGATCACTGGACCGCACACCAGTGACATTTAGCCCTAAAATAAAACGTGGCACATTTTCAACGCTAATGACTTGACCTGGAGTGAGCAGCCCCATACAGCAGTGTATTTAAGTAATGAGTCAGAAGTGAGTGCATCATGTGACTGTGTTTCACTTTGTGCCTTTCCAGGACTTCAGTGTGGACTTTGGTCATTGTCCCGAAATCACAGTGTATACTGGCTGTTGTCTGTTCCCTGCAGCTGAGGACCTTGACACACTCTGGGCAGATAACAAGAAGCCTCTTCTTAGCATGCTGGTGGAGGTACAGTACAAGCTATTTTTCTGGAGCCCATTTATAAATTAAATTATAAAACTAAACTTTGAAACTCATACTTGAGTCATACATATTTTTTATTTATTTTTTGTCTGACAGGTTCATAAGGGCGTACGTGGTGTGGTGAAGGACAAGAGCGGGAAGCCAATTGTTGGTGCCATGATTGTGTTGAATGGAGGGGTGCGGGTCTTCACTGCGGTGGGGGGCTACTTCCATGCCCTGCTGGCACCCGGCAGCCACAACATTGAAGCTGTTGCCGATGGTTACCAGCAACAACGCCAGGAGGTGTGTGTGTATAATTGGATGAAAAGGCCTCTGATTAGGATTATCGCTGCCAGATCATGCATTTACCCCTGTATGTGTTGTCTTATCCGTCTGTGTGTCTGTCCGCAGCTAATCTTACATATTGCTGGCCTCTCATATCTTGTGCAAGCTGACAGCAGACTACAATTTAGAAATATTTTCCAACTTTTTTTTTTACTTAATTGCATCCATCCATGGTTATGGGATAAGCATCCCATTACTAACTAGCAAATGACAACGCTCCTGTTCCTCTGGCTTATGGGACGTACCAGAAGTGGAACTAGCCAATCGCAGACATGCAAACTACTTTCATAAATGTGACAACATACCCCAAAAAACCCAAATTATGAGTCTTAATGTTCTCGCACATTCAACTCAGTCCACTCCAAGCTGTCTTAGTCTTTATCCCCTTAAACAGAGTTTAGAGTGCTGAAAATCAGACAATCGTCAGTAAGCATTTGACTTTGTCAGTGAATTTCAAAATAATGGCATCGGTGACAAATATGCTGCAGGTTTTTTTATTAAGTGCGTGAGAAGAAAAAAGTAGAGTTAGTCCTGCGAGGAATGTGTCGGTTACAAAAATTATATTTATTGTTTCAAAGTGGCAGAAAATTAGCTATGTCAATTGGACCAAAGCACTATCACTTGTTTTTCTACTAGGTCAAAGCCCACAGCAACTACAGTAAGTCTAGAGGTGAATGACTGCTTTAATGTCCATTTGCAATCATTGTATGGTATGGTGCTACAAACATGTTAATAGTTGATTTCATGAGCTTTGCTGAAACTGCAAATTGATGATCATCTGCATCTACATACAAGTTTGTCTCAGCTCATTCTACTTTACATGTACATTTACTTAAAATAGGCAGGCATTGTAGTCTCAAATCTAAAGCTGTGGCTTTGTATTATTATTCCTATTTGTGATGGGGGCATATATACCAGCACAAAAAAAAACCTCAAAAGTTGTACCCATGAGACAACGGCTACCTGACATTCTTCAATGGGTTTTGTCTGAAATAACCACATGGCATAGGTGAGGCAGAAAGCTTCCTACAAGCTCCAGAACCAAGACCGTCTTAGCTACTCACTGTATTAGTGTCTTTGTGTTGGGACTATATTTGGTCGTAATTGTAATTCATGGGTTCCTGTAGTGTATATGGTTAAAAATGTATTCTCATTTTTTGCCTTCAAGTGGCTTGGTATAGTCTTGAAATTGTGCAGAAATGCAGTAAGTTTAATTAGTTAGAATTACTAAATATATATAAATATTTTTTACAAGCTATGGAGACATTGCAAGTTAAGCCTTGAAATAAGTGGGATAATGGTAATGCATCGTGAGCAAGTCAGTTATATTCTGAGTTTACTGTATTATCCCCCTTACTTGTAGAACCATGTAGAGACTAAATTCAACTCAATTAATTACACCTCACTTTGTTTTGACTGATGCTTGCAATGCAGTCATGTTAGCATGAAATTTCACAGTTGTACACAATTATTTAAGGTCTATGATAGACTGTCAATCATAGAAAAAAAAGACATGGTATTGAGCACAGAACGGTTGCAGACATTTGCACCCTTAGGCTGTATTTGGCTTGGGAAGAAATACAAGCTACATATAATTGATAAGGGTTTATGTAATGTGAGTTTTAGACAAATTATTCTTTTGCCAGTTCATGAAAGGAAAATTTGCATCAAAACATCCATATTTATAGTCCAAACGGTTTGACATGGATTCAAACATTGAAAAGTCAATGTGGCTGTTGTGCTATAAGGGAAAATACAGTTGTCAAGGAAAAATGATTAACATAAATACACACAGACATAAATACACATGAAATGTCACTATAATGAAATGTCATGGTGGCTCCCCATTCATATCCACCTCTATGTGGGGTGTGGAGCGGAGCACACAGAATCTCTCCACTATCTCCACCTTTTCACCTTTCTGCTCGGTAATCTGCAACACAGGGTAGCAGAGCTCTGCAAATAGATGTTCCTTGATGGTACGACCGAGCTCTCGACTGTAGGCTTTGCGCTCCCCACAGGAAGTGGAGAGTAGGGGATCCACCACTGAATGATATGTCTGTTGATACTCTGGTACTGTGTAGCCATGGATCATAAGGGGTTCTGACTGACATGTCATTGGCCCACCGATAGTGACTGTTTCCTGAGCAGTGAGAGGCTCAGCGCTCGCAGCCTGGTCGAGTTCAGGAAGAACTGCAGCGTTCCTTCTGAACCTGTCAGGTTGTGGCTTTGGGAGGTCTCCTCCACTCCTCTCAGGTTCCAGGTCACATGTTATGCCCAGCATATCAGGTCTCTCCTTAGTACCCTCACCATATTTCTTCGGACATCGCATACTCGGCCGTAGGCCATAGGGACGCATCTCATGACTCTGGAAATTTAAATATCAGTATATATGATCTGAAGATAACTTTGTAGTTGCTTCTGATTCTTATGCTATCTTAAACTGGGCCATTTAAGAAAAAAAATTGCTCCCATCAAATTAAAAGGAACTACTGAAGGATTGGGCTGATCTTGGGACTATTGTGTAAGCAACATAGCTGCAGATAATAAAATAATGGATGTTAGATGTAGGTGTACTGGTAAATACTTGTAAGTAATGACAAAAGTAAAATTGTACTTCCAATACCTGCACATTTGGCACACCCAAACCCATAATGTGCCTGTCTAGTAGTCACCACAAAACCTTTGCCTCCTTTTCCTACCAGTATTGTAGAGCTATAGGCCTAGGTCGTTTATTTTCAGATCTTACATCAAGATCAGCCTAGCTAGACCAGACGTTTTTAATCTTTAGTTGGCAAAACTGGCCTATAGTTGAAATTTAACATGTAAAACAATATGGGTAGCACTTACCGTACTATTTGACAACAGAGTCCTCATATGAGCAGTGATTAGTGGTCAATGCGTTTACTAAATTCTCTAGATTTATGCTAGAATCCAGTCTGCACACGCTTACCTTTTCGTCAGTCATGTTCATACACCCTCAATCACCTTTAAACAACACGCACGTGAACGTGAACGCTCACGTATCACCCGGCAACTCCCACAATTAGCCATGAGATGATTGTTGTACAAACACAAACAAACAAACAACGTAACAGTGAGTGTGAAGTTTTAAGTCATTCATGTTCTGGTGTAAAATATTCAGTCAGTTGCTGATGCACTTGTTAATGGTATTTGGCTGAGGCTCTCTGCACTGCAACCAAGTAACTACCAAAAGAGAAATGAGACGTTTGCCCAGGACCCAAACGAGTGAAAATGGCAGATATACAAGCTCACAATGCATTGCATCGACTATTTTCACTACTTCTTGTTTTCTAATTCATGGAATTTCTTTGATTTCTTTGTTTATTTATTCATGAAATTATTTTGAAAATGTTCATACATGTTTTCAAATAATACTTAAATACTCAAATAAAAAAATACTCAAAGGAAACAAAACAACTAGGAAACAAAATAAAGGGATATTTTACTCGCGGCCCATAAAAATGTGTCCGCGACCCAAAGATGGGTCTCGATAACTGACTTTACCAGTCAGATGGGGCGGTGTGTGAAGCAAGTGAGGTTGGGGTTTCGACCCAAAACTAAGTTTAAAAAGTTAATTACTTACGCGACGCAATGACCGAGTTGGCAATGGAACATTTTCACAAATGGAGTAGAAGCGTCCGTCAAATCTCTATAGTAATCGGTGTAATCGATTGTTGTAATGATAATATCGAAATAAATGTACCGTAAGCATTTTGTGAGCAATGAGCATGCTTTCGGCTTCGGTCGCTTGATAGCCTGCCTGGAACACGGACGGGACGGGATCCATTCATTGTTGCTGCTCACGGACTGGAAGCCAGATGTGCTCGATTAAAAACAACGCGCTAAACTTTAACGTCGCAGGCAGCCTTGAAATATTATATAACACAACGCATATACTCTCCATGAATGTATACTAATTCCCAGAAGCCGACTCGAGAATGGACTGACAGTGGTAAAATAGCTTAATTACCGTTAAATTCACAACTGGCCTGGAATGAGTGGTCTAAAACCAAGGAAATGCATTGATTAAGGAGGCAGCGTGGGGCAGACAATAAAAGTGTACGAGGGGGAAAATAAGAAAAGAAAAATAAATAAATTGATATATATATATATATATATATATATATATATATATATATATATATATATATACACACATACATACCTACATGTTTTTATTTATTTATTTGCCACCTGTGAGGTGGTGAGGTAGGCTATTGCTACTGGACTTCATGTATCCTTTTTTCCCCCACAAACAACACTCAGATCCAGTCTTGAGATAAGATTGCCTTACCATGGCAGAGGCTAGATACTAAAGCTAGTAACCCTGGGCCTGGTCCAGAGCGTTAGAACTCACTAACGCTCTGGACCAGGGCTAGTAAAGATGCTTTGATCTTGCATTATCATCCCAGTGATATAATGGACCAAACCCCTATGTAATGTGCATGGATGTTGATGATGTCTACTCTCCAGTGTGCTCAACACCTGCATGAAACCATTGTCATTGTGATTCCCAGGTAGTGGTATCTTCCTATGAAGCTGCCGTCAGCATCACTATCGAGTTTGACATGGATAACCACATCTTTGGCCTGCCCAGGGAGTTTGTGGTGGCAACTGCAGGTAATAGCCTTTGTGTTTTTTTACTGACTCCAAGGTGTGTGTATGTGTGTGTCCAAATTCTTAATACAATATCATGCAATATGTCTAATTACACAGTAGACTTTGGTTTGGCACATATTGGCCTGTCACAATTATTACATAATTGCCTAAACACAATTATTTGAGATAATCTCAATTATTTTGCATAATAAAAAAAACAACCATATTTTTTAAACATTTTCAAAAATAGTGTAAATAGCCGATCTACAAGCTCACAGCTTGTAGATCTGCTATTTCCACTATTAGTTTTTTTTTAAGTATAAAGTTATTAAATATGTCAGTAATTTCTTTGTATATTTTGGTTATTTGTCATATATGCCCTGGGCAACTTCAAAGCCTAAAAGCCACACAGAAATGTAATTTTTATTCATATGGTCCAGTGTTCAACGACAAAAACATGTTAATCGCAATTATTTGTTACAATTAATCCTCATGTAAAATGTCATAATTGTGACAGCCCTAGGCACGTAGTGATACATTGGCAGTCTCACCTCATCTGACTGCAAACATTGGTCTCTCACTGAGCATTGTGTTCCTTTTCATCCTCCTCATGTGCAGCGGCCTCCATGACGGCGCTGGTGGTGACGGCGTGCATTATCTGGTGCGTGTGCTCGGCCAAGTCCAACCAGCAGAAGGACGGCTTCCACCGTCTTCGACAGCACCGTGACGACTATGATGACGAAATACGCCTCACCTCCATGGGCTCCAAGAAATCGCTGCTAGCCCACGAGTTCCAGGACGATAGCGAGAGCGAGGAGGACACATTATATGCCAACAAGCTTTGAGAACAAAACGACACTTCCCAAATTATTCGGCTCAAAAAGGGCCGTCTGAACTGAAGGCAGTACTGCTACCTTTTAGGATTGATATTTTAAGAGCAATGAAGGTGCTCTTTCTGCCACGATGCCAACAAACTCTTGAGCCTACACCCTCTGCCATTTGGTGATTAGTATTACTGTGGTAATACTATTAGAACTTCTGCTTCTCTCTGTAACTGATGGGCTGGCCTGTGTTTGTTTTGCTTCATATCTCCATTGGACTGGTTCAGAGGAAAAGAGCCAGAAAGAGATAAAGAGGAAGAGGGTTGGTCCATTGTGGCCCATATCCATCCATCCCTATGATGTACCCTGAATCTCACAGCCACTTGCTTTTCCAAGCTGCCCAAAGTGTGTTCTCTGCTATCTGTCGTGCCTGGCATATCCTGGCCTCAAATCACATTTAGCTTTGTATGGATGTAAAAGCATAATTAGACACGCACACACGCGCGCGCACACACACATCACATTTTGATTTTCTCTGATACTGCTAGTACTATTACTGATAGATACTATTACACATAGGTGATTACAAACCATTATCATTTCAAGGGTCAGTATTGACACATTTACTGTAAGTACTGAGCCTTTGAGAGAGAGAGATTCCAATACTGTGCCTTGGCTTCTGTAGAATTAGACAGTCCAGTTGGGCTATATGTATTTGGCTGATGTTGATAGCAGGAATGTAGTGAATGGATCATTTTCAGTCCAGGTTTTCAATTCTCAGGTGTTATGAAAGGGACACCATTGTACTACTTAGGCTGCTAAATTCCAATGTTGCACACGCACCTGTGCTTCGTAGGTGGTTTTTGTCAAGGTTTTTATGTGCTGAATTCGGGTTGTGGCTACAACCATGCTGGGGTCAGTTTCTCCAAAGCGTTGTAACCTCCAGTGTTAGAAAGCTTAAAGAAACCCACCCCAGTCAAGTCAAGGCCCTCTATGCATAATGCTAAGTTAACTTGCACTGAATGGAAAGTAAAGATTGTTTTATATCAGTGGAGAATGGCACTAGTATAAAAAGGATAATAGATTGTAAGTATCATTGTCTCATTTTATTTTAGACCACATTTTCAGATGGATAATTGGATAATCATTATTTAAAAAATAACGTTTCCATACTGTCATCTTGGTGACTGCCTCTGAACATGTACAGTTGGAAATAATTGTTGCCTGGATCATGGAACATTATCCACATGGCCATGTTTCAACACAATTTGTTTTCTGGGCATAGATATACAAAATGAATATTAAAAAAACCTTACTGCCCTGCTCCTGAATTCATTTTCTACTGGTTTTACTTTATCTAAACAAGTCCCCCTTCCCGACCCCACCTCGCAATAAAGTTGCATGAGCGTTGTCCGTCCATGAATGACTTAATCATGACAGATGAAATTCAGTGCAACATATAGGCTACCAGTGTTGATTGTTTGCATCTGTGTAAAAGTTGAAGGAATTGGTCAAACTTGACACATCATCTCATACCCATGTAATGTGGAAAAATGGCCTTGATTTCCATGAGTGGCATAGCATCAAACCTTTGAGATAAAATTATTTGTAAAAAGATACCACGTTCATGACATTAACCCATTAAGACCGGGAGAAGCATCTTTAGATTTGAGCTAAAAAGCATTATTTTACACTTTGGCTATTCAAAAATAGCAGATCTGCAAGCTCATATGAGCTTGTAGATCTGCTATTTTTGAGAAATCGTGAAAATTTGTGCAAATCTTTGAATATATATATATATTTTCAAGCAAACATTTGTAACTGAAATCTTTGCTTCTGGGGGGTCCCTGGAATAAAATATTTTGAGATGGGGGTCCTTGGCCAAATATATATAATTTTGGGGTCCTTGACATGAAAAAGTTTGAGAACCACTGACATAGTAACATAAGTTTTTTTCAAAAAACAGTTTGTTAGAAGACATTTTGTAGAATCGGCCCTCAGGTCTTAATGGGTTAAAATCTGTTAATATGTGAATAGAGAAAGGCAGTTTTGTAATTTATTTTTCTTCACGGCACTATTTTGTGTGTGCGTGTGTATGACTTTTTAAATTGGAGTGTGGTGGGGTATACTATTATATAGTAAATGGAATCACTTGTAAATAATGTAATGTTTGCCAATTGTGAATAAGAAAATAAGTGCAATTCAAGTTAGCCTATTAGCCTACATACAACCAACATTTAATAATACATCTTTGTATGTGTGATTGTGATAACATGCTAACATAAACAAACATGAAATAAAGCCACAACAATGAAGTGTCTTGAATGCCTGTGTTGCATTGCGTGACATCACACCCAATTCTATGCCACATTTGTGAAATACCTGCCAGTGCAGGTAAATGCAGTAATGAACTATTATTACTAAACTGGGGTGGCCTTCAGGAATGTTTTCGGCATATGGGCTCTTGAGTAGCCTTATCCACAGCAATTTAAATATTTAACACATTTGATATGTGTGATAAAAACATAACGAAAAACAGTAGCACTGATTTGCCTTACTGGTGTAAAATGTTCGAAAGAATCATAAAATACGTAGTATCAATACTGCAATGTAGAAATACTCTGTTACAAGTAAAAGTCCGGAATTCAAAATGTATTTGAGTAAAAGTACAAAAGTATTGTTATAAAAATGTAGAAAGTACTCAGTATTCAGGAATGTCCCATTTCACAAGTTTTCAAATGTATAAAGACATTTTGAAAATAGCCGATCCACAATCGCAAATCATTGTGAGCTTGTAGATAGTCTTATTTTCAAATGGCCGAAATGTATGTTTTGTAATTATAATAAAAATCTACAAAGTAACTTGTAACTAAAGTTTTCAAATCATTCTAGTGGAGTAAAAGTAGAACATTTGCCTCTGAGATGTAGTGGAGTAGAAGTAAAAGTATAGACAATTGGAAGGTAAAAAATGCCTCAAATTTTTACTTAAGTATAGTACTTGAGTAATTGTACATTGTACAGTCACTTTACACCACTGTACGTGACCCAAAAAGTAAAGAATAAAAGATGGGAACAATAGTAAAAAAAATAATTTAAAAAAATAACTAGATAACTAGACATTGCAATACCTCCCACCGCCACGAAGTGGCACCATTCGGCAATTTGTTTTCTCCTGACAGAGTGACACGCCGGAAGCTGGTGACGTCATTGGACAACAAAGATGGCAGGGAGCAGCAACTACTGGGAAGGTGAGGTGTCTTTACTAAGTCCATGACTAACGACAGCGCAGTGGAACCTGGTAATAATGGCTCTACTAAGTCCATAACTAACGACAGCACAGTGGAAGCTGGCAATAATGTCTCTACTAAGCCCATAACTAACCACAGCACAGTGGAAGCTGGTGATAATGGAAGGTGAGGTGTCTTTACTGACAGTCCATAACTAACGGCAGCACCGTGGAAGCTGGTAATAATGACAGCAGAGCTGTTGTTTAAGGTAAAACCTTTCATCAGTGCCAGGACTAATAAAGGGCGACGAACTTGAGTGACTCAAACCACAGTTGTCACCGACCGTATTATTATCATTCGCTAGCAACAAGCTAACGCAACGATTCAGAAGAGCAAGCCAACGCTACTATAACTACTGGCCAGCTGAGTTTAGTACTGCTTATTGTGTCAATAGCAGATTTACAAGCTCATGATGCCTTGTGAGCTCGACTCCGTCGTTCGACGAGTTCTAAATCATGCTGTTGTTTGCAATCAGCGTTTGTTTGACCAGTGAACAGCAGTGGTGTAAAAGTAGCCATAAGTACATTTACTCAAGTACTGTATTTCAGTACGATTCTGTATCTTTTACTTTATTGTCTGAAGTATTTCCAATTTTCAGTACTTTTACTTCTACTCCACTGCATCTCAGAGGCAAATATTGTACTTTGACTCCACTATAATTATTTGAGAACTTAAGTTACTAGTTACTTTGTAGATTTAGATTATTATTACAAAACATACATAACCACTCCAGCCCTATATACTGTATATTCAGCCCTATATACATATGGCCATTTGAAAATAGCAGATCTACAAGCTCACTGTGGGGTTCTATTTTCAAAAGATTTTTATACACATGAAAACTTGTGAAATGGGACATTCTGCATAATGAGTACTTTCTACTTTTGGTACTTTAAATAGATTTTGATACCAATACTTTTGTACCTTTACTCATGTACATTTTTAATTCCGGACTTTTACTTGTAACAGTATTTCTACATTGATACTTTACTTAAATAAAAAAAACTTTGAGTACTTTTTCCATCACTGGTGAACACTCCTACAGTAGGAAAGTGTTTACCTGTATATCTATTATCAACACACATTGCTAATAAGACATATATTAAAACTAGTTATGGTAAGCTGACAGGTGGTATTGACAAGCACTGTAATCACCTGGAACAGTTTGTCAGCTCTGACGATGAAAAAACAGTGAATTTAAAAAAGCCATTGATTTGCTTCTGAAAGTGTTAGAAGAGTAAGTCCCACGAGCTGTGAGTTAAGATTATGCTGCACATCGACCAGGCTGAACTATCTGACTGAGTTAACACATCCTAGTGTTGCAACCACTTAAACAAAGTTGTGAACAATCAGAATCAAGACTACACTTCTTAGTCCCATTAACCTTTATACCCATTATACTGTACTAGACCATACCCGGTCGGCGCAGCACATCCGTGGGGGGATATGCGCACATGATCTGGCAACCTGGGAGGCAGTTCGTCCCATAGCTGGGCAGGCCCGTAACCATGGCGACAGTGTTTGACACAAAAACGCTAATAAGAAGCTGAGATTTGATGAAATTGAAAAACGGGCTTCACAGTTAAGTTCAGATGGTAATGGTCAATGGCTGTGTGCAAAATCAGAGCAATTGGTCCAGCCAGTGAGGAGAACCGGGTAGCTTCACCTCCACTACAAACGCACAGAGGTTACTAGAATTATAGTAGGATATATCAAATATTTCTATCTATCGAAAAAGAGCTCACCAAGTACAGTGCAAGTCAGGTCCGTTTGTCCAAGTACAGAGGTTCTCATTGTTTAAGCCCCAATAAAATGGCATTGATAAAAGTTGCTTGTGTGTGTTTGTTCCAGATCTGCGGAAGCAGGCCAGGCAGTTGGAGAACGAGTTGGACCTGAAGTTGGTCTCTTTCAGTAAACTCTGCACCAGCTACAGCAGCTCCAGGGATGGACGTCGAGCAGAAACGTAAGGCCTGCTGCCTGGTTTAAACCACACTGCGTATATTATTGGATTACAGTTTGATCTAGTCGTGTGTCCTGGAAAACAATTTCCTAAATTAACGCGAGGCTTTAGGAATTGATTTGAGTGATATAATAAAAGGAAAGGTGGTGGAATGGAAGCAGCTTTGTTTTTCTAGGGTCCGTGTCTCTCTCACACACACACACACACACACACACACACACACACACACACACACACACACACACACACACATATAGATTATGTCTTGATTTAACATGTACTGTATCATGGACACTGCCGTAACCCCCTCAGACAGGGCTGAACCGGCACTATGACACCTGGGGTCTATTTCACGAAAGCGGAATTAAATTATCCTGGTTTAAAAGGCAAATCCAGGTTTGACAAGCCTACGCTGTTCAGCCTGGTTTATTCAGTTCCACGAACGCCAAGCCTGGCTGAGAAGGAGTGACTTTGTCAAGCCAGGATTGTTAAACCAGGCTGAATGTGAGTTCACCTATTCCTATAAAAGACCATGAAAGTCGATAGCAGAATCCTTGAACTTGACCAATCATGGAGCCCAAAACCAGAGCGGCGTTCTTCTCTGTGGCTGAACAGCAGCACTGCAGCAGCTCATGGAATCATACAAGGAATTAAAATGTATAATAAGCGAGAAAGGAAACACGGCCGCAATAAATATAGATCTAGGGAGAAAGTGAATTAGCAAATTAAATGCAACAGTTGTCCAAAAATATGCAACTCATTTATATACAAGTCCATCCTACTATAATTCTAGTAAGCTGACGGTGGGTGGGTGGGTGGATGGGGTCTTGGGTCTCCGATCAAACTGCGCATGCGTCGTTGTGTGCCAGGTTTCGCGAGAGAAACAAGCAGCGAGGTCTATGAAAACGAGGCCAAACCAAACGAACCCTATAACACCAACATTGGCCCTAAAGCGCTTACAATCGGCGGACATGGCAACACCGACGCCGACGCTACACCATAGACCCCGCCCACTCTCTACTGCGATGCTGCGATCCCCCACACACGATGCACATTAGCTCCATAAAGAACGGTTCTATGTCGTTCTCTTCCAGGATCGGGCGAACGTCCGCCAAGGCTCCGCTGTTTACCCTTTTGTATACATCGTATCCCAAAACTAATGGTAGATTCTAAACCGCACGGATGTTTAAGGTTTTGGTCGGCTGCATAATATTTTAGGTCGCCAGCGAAACTACCCGTTTAAATCGCTTATTTAGTCAGCCTGTGGCCATGTTTCCCATTGGAGCCAAACCGGGAGACACCGGCTACACGAGGCGCGCGGATACGTGCATCCCCCATACGCAGACTTTTAAAATAGGACTGGATCTAAAAGTGAGCGTGTGTGCGTCAAAAACTCTGCTGTGTTTCGTGTGTGTGTGTGTGTGTGTGTGTGTGTGTGTTTGCTTGCGACGACGGGGGGGGAGTAGCATCGTGCCTCCGTGGTGTGTGTGTGTGGCTGGGGGCTGGGGGGGAGATGATCGCCCGTGTGTGTTCGCGACAGGCCACGGGCCGCATGGATGTACCGTTGTGTGTGTGTGTGTGTGTGTGTGTGTGTGTGTGTGTGTGTGTGTGTGTGTGTGTGTGTGTGTGTGTGTGTGTGTGTGTGTGTGTGTGTGTGTGTGTGTGTGTGTGTGTGTGCGCCATTCTCCGTGCTGTGTGTGTGGGTGGGGGGGAGATGAATCTGATCGCACCACAATTGCAACTTGGGTCCGCGGCCGTGTATGCGTGGACACGCACGTGCGCATGCACGCTAGGGAGCCACGTGTCACAATGTACTTTATACACACACGCGCGACGCCCGTGTGTGTGTTCGCGACGGGAGGATGTACCGTGGTGTGTGTGTGTGTGTCTGTGTTTGTGCGCGCTCCCGACGGGGGACGGCTCCGCCTGTTATATGCGCGGGTGTTTGTGTTCTTTGCCTCCACGACGGGATGTGCGTGTGTGTGTACACACGAATACACCATTGGTTCTCAAAGTGGGGTCCAGAGTTCCAGGGGGTCCCCAGCTAAATGATAGATTAGCCACCAAATGGACCCTTATGGGTCTGTCACTCTGAGAGTGTACAAATGGAACCAAATGGACTCTAAGGGGTCCATTTGGTTCCATTTGTACACTCTCAGAGTTAAATAAACATAGACTTTACTATATAAATTGGGGTCCAAGACATAGAAATGCCATTACATGGGGGTCCATAGCCCTAATGCATGTCAAACTGGGGGTCCTTGAAATTAAAATGGTTAAGATTCACTGCTAGAGCCGTAAAAAAAGACGTCTCTTATGGGGGTCCCTGGCATATCTATCAAATGGGGGTCCGCGGGCTAACAAGTGTCAATTTGGGGGTCCTTGACATAAAAACGTTGGAGAACCACTGCACTACACAGTACACACTCACTTTCGATCCCTGATAAACTGTCTGTTCTCGGCCATTCTCCGCGCTGATATATATATATATATATATATACGCCCGTGGGGAGGGGTGACGCAACGCGACCCACGGGGGGGAGGAGGACGGGAAGCCACGACGGGGAGGAGGGGGGGAAGCCATGACGGGGAGGGGGGGGGGAGCCACGACGGGACGCGCCCGGGGGAGAAACCGCGCGACAGGACGTGCATTAACCCCAACTTTGCAACTACTTTCACCTGCGCCTTTCACCGGGTATGGTCTAGTAAATATATAATTCAGTTAGGCTTAAACATGAGGAGTTTATGTGAATATTGGAATTATAATTATAAACACTTAGAATCATTTTCTCGAAGATCTACAAATTAAAAGCTTCCCTTTTGGCGGCCGGGGGTCCCCGGTCCACGGGGGTCAACGGGGGTCCAGGGGTACACGTGGGCCGGGGGTACACGGGGGGTCAACGGGGGTCCATGGGGGTCTGGGGGACCATGGGGGGCGGGGACCCCCGTGGACCCCCGGCCGCCACGGGGACCCCCATGGACCCCCGGCCGCCACGGGGACCCCGTGGACCCCCGGCCGCCATAAGGCATTTTTTTTTCCGAGCTTGTAGATTTTCGCATAAGAATTGTGTGTGTGGAAAAGTGTGGAAAAACTCATTGGTTTACGATTGGAGTCATTGGACTAACAGCTATTTCACAAAAACCTGAAGAACAAGGCACTGGATTAATAAAGCTTGGCTGTTAGCCTGGTCCGGACCAGGCTAACTTCACAGCTAAATTGCCATGGTAACTAAGGCAGGATTGCTTCAATTTTCTTTCGTGAAACTGGATCATGGATAAACATATCCAGGTTTACTGGCTAAATTAATCTGCCGAGCTAACTCAGCTTTCGTGAAACCGATTCCTGGATAATTTAAGCCAGGATATCTGATTAAACCCGGTTTATGCCTAATCCAGGTTTTGTGAAATAGACCCCTGGTTGTGTGTGTGTGTTTGTTTTGGGATTCATGCACAGACACAAAGACCTAAATATATTACTGTATATATATGTACTATGTATTCCTGAAAGTAATATTCACTTCTGTGGAAAAATAAACTAATAACATCCATAACAACTCATACTCAATTTCATCCAATCAGGAGACAAGAAACAACAACATTTTATCAGCTTCAATTTGATAGTTTTCCAGTTTTGTCTGTCCATTTTGTTTGATTCATCCCTTCCAAATTCACTTGTTTATCCTACTGTGTTTATCCTGTATGAGTTCTTTCTCCTGATTTGATGAAATTGGTATTCCGACTTGAAGATGTATTATCTCACTAAAGAGATTGAGAGCGAATTGACACAGATCCGGACCCGGGTCCACTTGCCAGATGTTGCGTTTAGTGTGAACAGTGCGTACCGTACCTGGGAACGAAACAGGGATCTATTCCCCGGTGCGAATTCCTCATCTCCTACAATTCCAATTGCTTGTCAGTGTGGGGGGTCCCCAGTTAAAATATGATTCTTTTGGGGGGTCACGGCCTGAAAGGGTTGAGAACCACTGGTCTGGAGTACGATTCATGTGTACTCGGGTATGGTATGCATCAGGTGTGAAACCCATCCGTACCAAAAGACAGAAGTTTAGTTGACTGCTATTTATATTACCATATATTATATATCATATCATTTATTTTACCTGGGTTACACCTTCTGATAGTTCTACTTGAATGTTGACATCTAACTATATAAATGGCGAGCAACTTCCGTGCCCTCGGTGTCCACACCCCACAGCTCTGTTATCGACTAAACACAACACCGTCAGACCACATGTCGCCAACACTGTCGCCACGGCGGGCGGCCTGAATTTACGTTTCGCGTAGGGCACCTGGCATGCCTCACTACACCGTTCCCACCTCGCAACATAATTAATTCTACTCACCAAATGTCGGACACAACGGAAGTGGAAGCAGCTTCCTACCGCTTACCGTGCGTACCACCGAGGCCAACACAACACGACGGCCCGCCATTGAAAATCCCCAAAACAACAAGAGCACGTTGCTCTGCTCTGCTCCACACACCAGGCTAGGTTCATGACACCAAAGGATTAGCCAGTGATGTCATCATTACTGGTCAACACACCAGGCTAGGTTCATGACAGCAAAGGATTCGACAGTGATGTCATCATTATGCAACCCAGAAGTACACATCGCCGGCATTGGGATGCCAGGTTGGGATGCCACGCCAGAAACAAGCAAGAACCTGCATGATTTTTTTTTTTTTTTTTTTTTTTTTTACCCTTTGGAGATTTTCATCCGACGACCCCCTGGAACATAAAAAATATTATTTCTTCCCAATTTTTTTCTCAATTTTTTTACTTTTACATTACAACTTTTTTTTTTTTTTTTTTTTTTTTTTTTCAAATGTTCATCCCATATATACACGCGCCCACGCTGGGCCCCGTGCGCGGCTAGGGGTTTCGGGCGGCCGTAGGCCGCCCGGACCTCTAGTGAAATGATAATCCTGCTAGTGTTTCAGTAACACGGGTGTGAAACAAATACACCATGTCGTGACAGTGAGCTCGGCGCTGGTTGAAAAGATATGCCAGAGGCTGGTTATAAGATACCAAGGACACATAAATGTTGTCACTGTTGTGCGACATAATTGTTCAGTTTGAACGTTGGCTGCGCAGCGATGTAACACAAACAGTCAGCGCACACTGCTTTGGTTTTGTATTGGCTCTCTGTTAATCTTATAATTCAAGACAATGACGTAAGGATGGAACACAGTCAAACTTTATTTTTCTGTCTAACTCTGTCAAGTTATTCTTCTTCTGTCACATGACATTCTCTATCTCCCAAAGTCCCACAGTCCACACAGCGTGGACAAAAAAGTTGAAGCCAGCTTTTGTAGCTTGTCACGCAGCGATATATGTTGGCCATCAGTTTATAGCTTCATGTCGCTGGCTTCCATTGAAAATGACCTGTCTTTCTTGTCTATGACTTAATTGTCTCTTTGTCGCTGCTAGTGTGACTGCAGCATAACGATAATTGAAGCTACAGTACAATATCCAGAACATTTCATGTTTGTTTGCATATTTGTTGTTTCTGACATTGTTGCAACTTTGCAAAAGATGGTATGACATTAATATTCTTATGTCGCCGTACATTTCAATTATGGTCTCAAACAGGAATTTTATAACTCACAGTTTTAAAACATTTAAAAAAAATCTTGAAAGTGTGAGAACTTCTGATTTAGAAGGCATTTGTAGAATCTGTCTCAGGTGTTAATGGGTTAAATCTGCCATCACCATCTTAACTTTCTCGTCTTCACTCTTACATTATTTTCTCTCCTCCAGGTCAGACACTACCCCCTTGCTCAACAACTCAACCCAGGACAGGATGTTTGACACCATGTCAGTAGAGATTGAACAGCTGTTGGCCAAAGTAAGACTATTGCTTTATAGTATTTTGAAAACAGCCCACAAAAAGCAGTTACCAAGCATATTCCATATTGAAACTTATCATACTTACTTCAACGTGACAGTGAAATTAAGGTGTGTGTGTGTGTGTGTGTGTGTGTGTGTGTGTGTGTGTGTGTGTTTATCCTTTATGTGTTATCTGTGTGTGTTAAAAGTATCCTTGAATTTAGGCTGGGCATACTGTATATAGCATGCTTCAATATGATAGACATTCTAATGAACAAAGTGAAAAATCCAATGCCAATAAATGTTCCCATGAAAAAGTTCCTACACATAAACCTGTGTCATGTAAAAGTCTGATTTCATAGAGGTACGGCATGGTGTTGAAATGCAGTTAAATTACAGCAGTTAAAAGTGAACTTGACAACATCGAGACATATGAAATAAAAGCATTTGGTATAGCCTATAGTAAAGCTTTTAAGTCACACTGGCCAGCTCTACTTGAGATGTCTGGAGTGTGTCTACAAGTAGGATCATGTGTGTGTGTGAGTGTGTTTTAAATCATATGGCTATGCCATTGTTCTGTCTTGTCGTGCATGAGATGTTGTTGTGTCTAAGCTTCTGTACGTATGGGTCTGTGTTTCTTATCTGCAGGCCTCCCACCTGGCTTTAAATTGTTTTGAACATTGCCCCCTCTCTTCCACAGCTCACTGCAGTAAACGACAAGATGGCAGAGTATACCAGCACCCCTGGCGCGGCATCTCTCAACGCAGCTCTCATGCATACACTCCAGAGACACAGAGACATCTTACAGGTCTGTCGCATTTCCTTTCATCTCCCCTTTCCTTTCTTTCACTCCCTGCACCCAGGATTCCCTGTTACAAGTTGAAGTCTAAAGTTGATCCCTGTCAAATTTAAACAATTTACAATTTAGGCATTTAGCAGATGCTCCTATCCAGAGTGACTTGCTATAATCACATACATAGAATGCATATACTGTAGTATACTGACAGTGTAGTGCCTCAAGAAACGAGGATACCAAGTAAACCATGAACCTAGCATCTAAACAGTATGCTAAATAACAATCTAAAACATTGAAACTATAGGATACTATAGGTAAACAATGAACATAGCATATGTCTAAATAACAGCCTATCTAAATGACATTCTTTACATTTGTGGTCAAGAAACACAAACTGAGAACGAATGACCAAGACATGTCTGCATAGTAGCCATATGTTGGTCAGTTGCTAAAATCAATCAAGAGAGAAGTTGGCTAGAAGGGGTACAAGGAGAGTGAATATTGTAAATGTCTAAAAATAAAATCCCTCATTTTTACCCTGCCTAGGACTATACTCACGAATTCCACAAAACCAAAGGCAACTTCTTGGCCATCCGAGAAAGGGAAGACCTACTAGGATCTGTCAGAAAAGACATTGAGTGAGTACCTGTGCATGCATGTACGTGCAACCTATTACTTCAGTCCTTACCACAAAGAAAGAAACGGGGTACTTATAAACATTTAGGGTGGATTTGGTGAAACTGATGGCTGTCAATGAATATTCCAAATTCGAACATAATTGTAAAAATGAACAGATGTTTGAATGGGGGAAAAACTGTCTGTTCTCGTGTTTGGTAATGATAGCAGAAGGTACTTGGCCGCAGAGAGTGATTTGCACTCCAAGCTACAGTATCTAAAACGCCTCTTTGGAAATGCTTCCCATTTTGGTCAGTAACTTGACATCATGGTTTTGTTATCATTTCCCGTTTCATGTAAAGGAAAGGATAATTGTTGAACTTGTTTATTATAGCACAGCTCACTTGGAATAACATACAGATGATGAATTATTCACTTGATCTTGCTCCGATCAAGTGCGTTTTCAGCACCAACCACAGCACATAGAGAGAAAGTTACTGACAATTGTGGCCTGTCAAGAGCAATGAAAAAGTGTGTCAAGTGCATGTGAAGGTGGTATCTTTGCACGAGCGTGCCTGAAGTTTCAAGCTAATCACTGAAAAGATGACATTGCCAAGCGTTAGCCGTTTCTGTACTTTGAGGGCACAGTAATTCCAGCTACTTTTCATTTTATTTATTTCCTAGAAGAATAATTGAACCGTGACCCCTTCCTCCTGGCACTGCTCCTAGAAATGATGCTGGCCATTAAAATGGAGAAGATTCATGGCCTCTTTGACCCCGTGCTAGAAAGATGGTTCTGTCCTCACATTGACTCGGCTATGAGTGAGGGTATTGAAATGAGTTTGGGATTTCCATGGACCATGACTCTTGTCTGTTTTTAATGGCTTATTGATTCTTAAGACACAGCCGTGTGCGTAAGGAAGACCACTGCAGGCTCCCTATTGATTCTCCACGACCAACCACCCTTCTTGTATGCAGATAGCCTGCCACTGGCTCAAGCCGTCACCCATGGTCTATGGTCCTACCAAGGTCCTACCCTACGTCAATAAGTCCTCCAGTGAACCTCATAGTGGAAGATGTAATAGATGATGCTTCCTCTGTAGATTGGGGCATGGTATTGTAAAGTCATGTTCACACACCGTGGCATGAATGTGTTGATCTAGGTAAAGTAGCCCTTAACTCTTTTCACTGCCAGACTTATTTCTGGCTTCATGCACCCACTGCCAGCGATTTTTCCGATTTTCTTACCTTTTGAAGTAGTCACAGAATATTTATCTCCAGTATGATCGATCCCCTGATGGTTGCTAATCGCCTTTGAAAATGGCATGTCTCTGCCAAAAATACATAGTAAAAAATAAAGTACACAGGAGCCGAGATACAGCCTTTTTAGGTAATAAGTTAACCAAGAAGTGAATGGAGCAGCAAATCTTCGGATCACGATATCTTGGGTTCTGAAAGTTTTTCTAAAAAAAAACAAAAAAACTCTCTGGCAGTGAGAGAGTTCAGATGGGAGGATTCTGGGTGTAGTCGGCTGCAGTTATGAAAAAAAAGCACCTAACCCAAAAAAAATTGCAACAAAACGTTTTTCAACTGTTTTTTGTAGTATTAGGTGTCCTTAATAACATACTAAAAGTTTACCAAAGTTTGACCACTGGAAAGGTGTTATTTTCAAGATGGCGTCCATGACATAATTAAAATAGCCTAACTCCATTATTTATCCTAAACAAATATTATTTGTGTCTAACCCTATGTTTTTGGGGACTAGACATCCATTGGATTTGTCCAAATGGCAGAGAAACAATTAGATCATCGTGAAATCCAATATTTTGTGTGTGACTATTAAAAACCTCTGAAATTGTCACCCGTTTCAAGTTTAACTAAACTAATTATGTAGTAAATTTTACTGGAACAAGGCTTAATATCCTCAAGACAGCTAAACCCAACAAAACTAACTAACGTAACGTACCACAACAGTTCCAGAAAGACCCAGAGCCAAAGCGCAGAAAGTCTGGCCGGTCCAACAATGAAGATCAGGCGCAGGCATTCATGAAGGTTTGCGCTTACCTTGAGAATAATGATGAGGAACAGTTGACACTTATACATTTACAGGATAAAATGAAGGAATTTCTGACAAATACAGATTCCGAGCCATTTGTAAAGACCTACCTCAAGACAAAACTAAGAGAAAAATATGGGGACAGTGTACATTTCCAGTGTACCATCCAGTGTACGTCATATGCAGACTTTACCATATACCGTTATGGTAAAGCAACTGTAGTTTTTGATGGTTATAGTGAAGGTCCTTCCATCAAAGACAATACACATCAGCGACGCGGGCAACATGCCCACCCCATCATTAGCTTAGATGCAAAAACTGAGTTTGTGGGAAGAAAGGATGACTTCCTATCCAGATCTTCAAACAAACAAGGACTTATTAATCTTGTGACTGAGGAACTGCAGAAGAAGGGCTGCACGGTTATCAATGCATCAGGGGATGCAGACGTGGACATTGTCAAGGCTGCAATCAAGGCATCACACCATCAGCCCACGACCTTGATAGGGGAAGATACAGACTTACTCGTTCTACTCCTCTACTATGCTAAGATGGACAATAGAGGCCTCTATTTTCGTTCGGACAAGGCCAAAGTTCCTAAAGTGTATGACATCAGCAAGATGAAAAAAGTCCTGGGTAGTGACTTGTGTTCTCAGTTGCTGTTTATTCATGCCTTCACAGGATGTGATACAACGTCACGCATTTTTAGTGTTGGCAAAAAATCTGCTTTCCAGAAACTTGCGAATGGTGAATCGACCATCCAGACGTGTGCGAATGGGTTTGCACTCCCAAATCAAGCAAAAACTGTCATAGAGGACCTTGGGAGCAAGGCGATGGCAGTCATGTTTGGTGGCAAGCGCTACAATCTTCTTATCAAGAAAATTGCGTCTGCGAAGGCATTTGTTACCCCAGAACATCTCCCTCCTACAGAGTCCTCAACCAAATATCATTGCCAAAGAGTTTATTACCAGCTTATGGTATGGACTGAAATGGAGAGTGACATGAATCCCATGGATTGGGGATGGAAATTGGAGGACGATCGGTTTGTGCCAGTTATGACAAATAAAGCTGCTGCCCCGGAAAGCCTCCTACAGATGGTCCACTGTAATTGCAAAACTGCTTGCCGAACACAACGGTGTAGTTGTAGAAGATACGGACTGCCTTGCATGCCTGCTTGTGGATCATGTCAAGTAGAAAATTGTGAGAATCCGCATAATCAACCTTTATGGGAGGAAGAGTGTGAAGTCTAATTGTTAATCTGGTGCAAAAAAAAGTAAAACAAAAAAAAAATAAAAAAAACAAAAAAAAAGAAAAGCAAAAAAAAAAGAAAAAGGGGTTAGCGGTACTGAGCCTTCATGTGGCAGCCCTGTTTAGACTAATTTCACAGTACCACACAGTAATAATGCATTTATTCCTCATTGGTATCAAAATAAATCGCCAGAAAGCTTCAACAGAATGTGAATTATAAGTTAAATAAATCACCGATTCTGGGCATTATGTGGAAAAAGGAGAAATGTCCAATTGCATTATAAACGTTTCTTCACTTCTATGTATGTACTCCATAAATATGCGTATAATCAGTTGTTTTAATACAAAATTATACTTTAATCACTTCACTATAATTTATATGTGCTCATTTTAATTCTAGATCATCAAAACACGGGGTTAGATACCAACATTACTTATAGGATGAATAATGAAGGAATAATGGTATCTTAAGGATCTGGTGGCGGCCATTTTGAAAATCGGACCTTTCTAGTGGTCCGATTTTGGTAAACTTTTGATATGTTACTAAGTACACCTGATACTACAATAAACCATTGAAAAACCTTTTGTTGCAATTTTTTTTGGGTCAAACCATAACTGCGGCCGCCTAGTGGCACAGAGGTAATACACTTGTTCACCACCGCAGAGGTGGAAGTGGTGTCTACTAGTTTGCCGAGCACCTGTTCAGTGGGCAGGGGAACTGGGGAAGAAAATACCTCTGTGTGCATTCCACATGCCCGGTGAAACTCCAGGTGAAAAGAAGTGGCTGGCGACTTGTACAGTATATGCGTATATGAGGAGGTGTGTGGTTGTCTATACCCTGCCCAAGCCATCAGTGGAGGTTAGCAGCACTCTAAAGCTTTGATGTAACTTGCTGTTACTAGTATTCATTATATAATGGCTTGTGTAAAACAAAGGGATTAATAGGGTAAAAAACATTTATTATATACAGTAGCTTAAAAGGTTTAGCAGCAAGACCTGCAGTACCTATTCTAATACATATATATAGTTACTGTATCTCTACAATACTAGTTAATCTGTATATAAAGAACATCCAATCAGTCAGGTAGGCAAAACTTTTTTTTATTGCACCCCAACAGATGAATGGAGGCAAAATCTACTGTTTGGCTGAGTTTGTACAGCGAACTACAGTTATGCACTGGTATGAGGACTGTTGCACTTGTGCAGTATTGTTTTGAGGGTATACTGTATAATATTGAACCAAGCACTGCATGTACTATTGTAGCGCCGCCAGTCTTAGAAAACGGCAATAATTCATATTGTCAAGGAGCCACCACTGACTCTACTAATAGGCCCACCGATGGTGAGTCTAATGCATAACAATAAGCCAGTGTTGCTGACCCTACCATCGGCCTAATGATGACTAATGAGCAAGTGGCAACGAGGGAGCCCCCTACGCTCTCAGGTGTTGTGGTCATGGTATAGTGGAGAGCTATTGTATTCACACTGTATAAAGCATAAAACTATTTCCTTGACATTCAGCTTTTCCGTAAGTCAAAGAAAGGAATTTAGATAACAGTGAAAATGTGAACACTGCCACTGCTTGAACAATTGACTAGAATGCTTGACATTGGCAGATTTTTCAAAGGCTCGATCTGTTTGTTGCTCCCTCATCAATGTAGCTGCTTGTGTTTAGAGCATTAGGACTTTGGGCTGACTTTGGGTCATGGGCTGTAAATCAATAAAGGCAGTTTGGTAAACTACAATAGCACGATATTGGCCTCCTCAACTATAAGAGGAATGGGAACATAAAAATAGTTTCGTCAAATTTCTGTCCACAGAAAAAAATATGCTTTAATGATTAATTATGTACAGCCTACAGCAGCGGCGCCCACACTTTTTAAACTTGACAACTACTTTTTAAAATGACCAGCTCAACAAGATCTACCCCAAAAGATGATTATCCCATTGCTGAAAACCTGAGGGGGCTTTGGAATAGCCCTTCAAAATGGGGGGGAGCCTTCCTCCCATTCTGTATGGAAGTGATAGGGTCATGATTCACCAGGACCCTGGATGGCTTGATTCTAGGCTTAAAATAATTGATATAAATATTTTTGGAAATGTAAATGGGGAAAATGCATTGACTATTTTGGAGTGGAACAAGAAAATGCCCTGTAGAAGCTGTGAAGGTAGCTGACAGGCCCTTCTTGATGTCAATCTATCAAGTCACCTTAATCCAAGTAGCAGCTACTAAAAAGAGGAGTTTTGTGATTTTTGTTTATAATTATTTTTTAGATATTTTAAATATAATGTTTTAGGGGCATGTCATGTGGTCTACCTGCACAGCCTTTGTGATCTACTGGTAGATCACAATCTACCTTTTGGGCACCCCTGGCCTACAGTATGTAAGGCTTGAAACAGGGCTGGCACCTGGGCAAATCTGCAACCAAAAGCATTCCTGCTAATGAGCCGGAGTTTAACTTCAGAGTAGGAGGAGACAGAGCTGTGATGTAGCATGTAGAATGCTTTCAATAAGTGGCAGATAGACAGTATTAGACTAAACTTAATTGTGAGACCACACACTTCCTCTATTGCCACAAGAACATCATTATTTTGTTGCGTAGTCTTGATTAATATATGTTCCATTTGCTTTTAAGGGCCAATATAGGAATAGGAACTTGAATGGCTAAGTTCAGTTGTCAGGTTCAGTTGGCAAATCAAACTGCCATGCACTGATGAGCAGGCAGTTCTTTTGAATTTGGTTACACATCTCCATTTTGAGTGCGCTCATTTTCAGATTCTGTACATAAGAATATTATTTGATAGTGCATGCCGTAATAGAAGAGTACAGATTGAAAGGTATTGGTACCCTACATCAGTGTTCACAGGCCCCTATTGGTGCACAATAGGGGTGATACACAATGATGCTTATTGCTGACAGTGGATACCATACAACCAATGCATCGTCATATCGAGCAAACACGCCAAAGCGGCAACGTGAAATGATCACTTCCCCTTTCATGTTAAATACAGACGTACAGGGTTGCTATGAATGGAACTCTTATGTGTTGTGTCATCTGATGACTTAAGTAGAAATAGGAACAGTTATTTGTGTAAAGGCAATAAGAGTTTTTGCTCATTACATTTATAGTCTTTCCTACACTGCAAAAACTACAATTCTAATGGACCCCCATGAGTCCATTTATAATCTGGATAAACTGTGATTGAATTCTCCCAATGAATTGACGACACACTACAGGCTTAGAGTTTGGTGCAGCATTGTCTTTGGACTGGCAAGCAGCCAGCCCATCACTGCTGTTGAAGTCAATGAAACCTGGCTGGACCGACTGGGCTTGAGTTTGGTTCAATATTTTATGTTTGGCCTTGCACCTGACACCTGAGATATTGTTAAATGTTACTGAACATTATTATTTGCTTTCCACTCGGCAGATTTAGTTTAAGTCTGGCATGCAAGGTATGCTCCTCGACTCGGGTACTAAATGCCCATGCTGCAGTGATGTCTACCGTTAACTGAGGTACTGTAGCTAGAGGGCAGCATTGTTCTCTAGGATTCAGTTTTCCTTTTGGTAAAGCACCCAGGCATAAACACATTCTATCTTTCAATGCTACTGCCCGCCTTGACTACAGAAGCTGCCTAAATACCTGCACTGAGCTCAGAACTACAGCTGCCGGTACTGTGACGCTAAATGACAGCTAGTCCATGATTTACATTGGTGCCCTTTTTGAATAAACCTCCTTCAAACAATAGGAGTGCTAGGACTTGCTAGGGCAGTTGCCACTCTGGCTGCCCGGCTAACTACTGAATATTATTTACCATGTTCGTTTTTGATTCGGTTGGTATGGTTGTGTGCGGTAGGTGGTATATGAGTGTTTGTATGCTGTATCGTTTGAACGATTCGGTGCTCTTTTTTCCTCCTACCCCCTTTCTTTTACGTGCTCTAGTCAAACAGGAGGGTGGGGCTATGTTAAATGGTCAGAATTCCAGCAGGGCATATGAGGGGGCAGCTGCTAAGGATGCTGAGTGTAAAGCGTTGCATCCAGCAGGAGGAGAGATGTGGAATTGTGAATGAGAGTAGATGTAGAATGACTGTCTCAGTGGATGATGGCTCAGACGTAGAGCATTCTGCCGCCTTATTAACATGAAATTGCGTGGAGCCATGAATATTCGGATGTAATCAATGCAATGTCACATACATAATGTAACAAATGTAGAGAGATGGTGAGGAACAGGGTGAGGGTACCATTCATTATTTATTAAACATTTCAGACTGCCCATGCTGTAGCTGTTACTTCTTTGTTTTTTAAATAAGTGCACATTCATGTAGCTTGTTTTTTTTTAAACGGATTGATTCTTGCTGCTGGATTTTATTTTTTGTACTCAACCCCTTAGATCAGGGGATACAGACACAGAAATGTGGTGGGTCCTGTACTCGTCTCCTCTCTTTCTCTTCTTCTCTGTTCCTTTTCTCATCCTCCATGCAGCTCATATTTATTATTTATGCTGGTCTAAATGCTTTTGTGTAAGGGAGGTTGCTGGAGCAAGAGAGAATAAGGAACAAAGAGGGTTGGAGGATTTTAGAATTCTGAATGACTGACCAAATTTCTACTATTCTTAAAGGGCAAGACCGCTTTGGTAGAGGTTTGGGTTGTGTAGTAAACTTGCCATGATCTAACTCCAATGGACAAGAAATCAAAAATAATTGCTCCATTGATTAGAAATTGAATTCAAAATATGCACCTAATTGACTTACATTGTACAGTGAAACAGCTCTCAAAGTCAGTCTTTTAGCCTGTAAACGAACACAAACTAAGCTGATTCAGACAATATAGAACATTGTCTTTTTAATAGAAACTAGACCATACCCGGTCGGCGCAGCGCATCCGTGGGGGGATATGCGCACATGATCTGGCAACACGGGAGGCAGTTCGTCCCATAGCTGGGCAGCCCCGTAACCATGGCGACAGTGTTTGACACAAAAACGCGAATAAGAAGCTGAGATTTGATGAAATTGAAAAACGGGCTTCACAGTTGCGTTCAGATGGTAATGGTCAATTACCTGTGTGCAAAATCAGAGCAATTGGTCCAGCCAGTGAGGAGAACCGGGTATCTTCACTCACGTACTCACCACCACTACAGAGGTTACTAGAATTATAGTAGGATAGTAGGATGTCAACTTCCTGTTGATTTTACTATTTGAAGATCCGGATCCACCGATCCAGTCTGGGTTTTCTTCCTAATAAAAATAGCTAAATCAACAGGAAACTGACATTTTTATAATAAAAAAAGTACTGGGTTTGGTGACTCGTCGTTCTCCGAGGTGGTGGGAGGGACTTTCGGAAGTGTGGCCACTGGGCACCTCTTCCTTCTGACAGCTCTCAACATAGACCCTTTCAGTGTATAGTTGCATTGGCAAATATTTTCACTATTCAACTATTACACAATTAAATTGAGACAAAGTAGAGCCCATTGTGTTACTCTTCTTTTAACTTACTACCAGGTGATGTAAAAAAAAACGATATTATTGTCACCATTTCTTTCTCAACTTTTTATAATTGAATGAATATTTGAATATTAAAATAGTCAAGCATACCCTATACATTTTATTGTATACAGATCCTTCTAAATATTGAATATCGTGGAAAAGTTAATTTCCTTCCGTAATATAATTAAAAAAGTGAAACGTTCATATATTCTATATTCATTGCGCATAAAGTGAAATATTCAAAACCTTTTTTTGTTTTAATCTTGATGATTATGCACACAGCTCATGAACATCTAAAATCCATATCTCAAAATATTTGAATATTACATGAGACCACTCAAAAAAAAGATTTATAATACATAAATGTCGACCATCTGAAAAGTGTCTAAAGTTATTTATGCACTCAATACTTGGTCTGGACTACTTTTGAACAATTATTTGATCAATGCGGCATGGCATGGAGGTGATCAGCCTGTGGCACTGTTGAGGTGTTATGGAAGCCCAGGTTTGCTTTGATAGCAGCCGTAAGCTCATTTGTATTGTGTATTGTCTCTCACCTTCCTCTGACAATACAACATAGATTCTCTGTGGGGTTCAGGTCAGGCCAGTTGGCTGGTCAGTTAAGCACAGTAATACCATGGTCAGTACACCAATTACTGCTAGTTTTGCCACTGTGGCAGTTGCCAAGTCCTGCTGGAAAAGGAAATCAGCAGGTTTCTATATGTTGGCATATAATAGAGATCCAGTTGTCCAGAGCCACAGATCCGACCGCCAAGCCCAAATATGGTCATGATGTGCATATATGGAACCGACCGACTTAAAGCTCGGCATCGGCAAGGACTGAAGGGAGTGCGGTGACCAGACCCACCGATCCAACCGATATACCCATATATGGGCATGCCAATATATGGGTATATACTGATGACATCAGGGATTTGCATGGACATGAAAGTGACAAGAACTGATGGATACAGAGATCTCCATATATGGACATAAAAGGGACACAGACAGACAGGTACAATGGGTACTCTGACAAAGCACATGACTCAGACATATCGGCGGTGAGACGTAGATTTGAGGGTCCGGACCTCTAATAAAGTTAAAAGGACGGCAGTGGCTCAGGCCTCTGGGAACTGGAAGGTTCCTGGTACGATCCCTGGCTCATCCTGTTATGTCAAAGTGTCCTTGAGCTAGACACTGAATCCTTCAATCTGCTCCTGATGAGCAGATTGATGCTTTGCCAGGTTGCCCGCATTGTCGGTATGTGAAGGTGTGTATGTGAGGCATACGTTGTAAAGCACTTTGAGTGGTTGGAAGACTAGAAAAGCACTTTATAAATCTATTTACAATTTATACTGTCAAACCAGCTAATAGAGCCCATGTTTGTTTGTTAATCATTGTGTATATCAAACATGTCTTCCCTAGGACATACAAGAGTGGCTCCGGAGTAAACAACAGAAGAACGGAGCTGTTCCTGAAGGAGCATGAACACCTGAGAAAGTAAGTTCCAACACTCCTACGTTTGTTCCATCTTCATATATTGACTTGATTAAAGCTACAAAGCATACGGCATACACACATTCAAACTACAGCAAATGTAGCAGAACATCTACTTTCTCGCCACCTTAGTTCTTATCCAGCTATCTAGAGTGAATATGGCATAGACTCAACTGACATGAATATATATATATATACAGTATATATATATTTACTGAAGTGATGTAACTAACTAGACACTAAAATGGCATACAATGATGTAAATGTTGATTGTGATATGACAGTATGCTCACAGTAACTGCTGTGTAAGCTGTTACCAATTCCACAACCAGGTGAAGGTCAATAGCGGAGGAAATGAATTGTGGACATTATTTTGCTTCATCCTCAATTGTTTCTAGCCATTCCACGATTTGTGGCAATCTAAATAAACTAAAGTAGTATGAAGAGTGTCACCAATCACACAAATGTGCAAGTTATATTGTGTTCCCATACTCTGCCATAGAAATGGATGAAAGTGCTATCTAACTATATACATGCCGACCAACTTCCGCACCCTCGGTGTCCACACCCCACAGCTCTGTTATCGACTAAACAACGCACCGCCAGACCACATCTCGCCAACTGAGTCGCCACGCCGGCCGCGCTGAATTTACGCCTCGCGTAGGGGACATCTCACTGCTCACTGCACCTTTTCCACCGCGCAACATAATTAATTCTACTCACCAAATGTCGGACAAAACGGAAGGGGAGCCAGCTTCGTACCGTTTACCGTGCGCACGACCTCATCACCACAACAGCACGCAGCCGCTGCGGGTTATTTTTTCCTTTTTTTCCAAACTTTTTTTTTGGTCACCATTTTCTCCAGGCACCATTTCTGGTGTAACGTCGGGTGTTTCTTTTCACCAGCCAATCACCTTTCACGTTGCCACGTCCGTTGCCACGTCGCGCTGACGTACGCTAAACAAGCGCTGCCGTGCGCACAATGCAAACGAGCCCAAAGGCGCGCAAAAATAAGCCGACCATTGCTTAGACACAAAGTCACACCTGGCAACGCAGCCTACGCCAATCATGTGTGAGAGATCTACAAGCTATGGGGCAGAGACGCCACCGTATCTTAGCAACAACTACAGCGCTCACTCTCATTGGTCGTGTCACGCTAAGAGCAGTCTCCAGACAATGGCATCGCAGAAAGCTTGCTGTTACTGCTGTAGCCATCACAGGCAGTTGCAGCACGACGGACAGGGCGCTGTGATAGCTGCCATGTCGCTAACGCTAACCTGCTTGTCATGCCTGCAGCGGCTGTGCAATCACTTTGTCAACAATGCACGTTCGTGTGGTGAATGTCTATATTGCTGCTCAGTTCGTCCATTGTAGATGGTGTATGTTTGTGTGTGTCTTCTGGAGAACTATGTAACTCCACAGCAACTACAGTAACTAACGTAATGGCAGGACCGCCCCCTGCAACGCATGTTAGGCTGCATTATGGTCATGTAGTAATTTCAGATAATTTCGCTCCGATTAGAGCAGTGTTTATCAACCCTTTCACGCCGCCCCCCCCCCCCCCCCCCCCCCCAAATACACGTACTTGATCTGGGACCCCCCCCCCATTCTGTTTGACTCCGTTCCACAAGTACATATTGTGAAAATAGCCGATCTACAAGCTCGAAACGCCTCACGTTGAGAGGCTTTGTAAGCTTGGAGATCGGCTATTTTCTACATGATTGCCTCTTTCTTACATTCTTTGCCAATGTGGCCCATGTTTTCATAGCATAGTTTATTGACTACTTCTGTTGCAGAAATGGCCATTTCCTTTACTTTCGGTTTTTTATTGTCTCCGCCAGGCCGAAAGGCATGGCGCAAGACTATGTTTCACCCCCTGTCCGTCCGTCTGTGATAGCTAATCTCTCACATCGTTGACTTGATCGCAGCAAAATAACAGCCCGATGTGGAGAGTCAGTGAGAGCTGGATAAACGACGTAAAATGTGTCAAAAGGAGTCTGTACGGCTGTCGATAAATGAACACATGACGTCGGTGGAAGAGGAGATATTGTGTCTTTTGGACAAACAGCAGCGTGGTGCTGATGTTTGTTGTGTGAAGCAGCTTAATGTCAGAGTGTTTGTGTTGGAGCGCCTCAGTGCGGCTGCAGAGTTCATGTGCAACCTCTTCCAGAGAGACACAGACACACTAGAAACTCTGCTGGGGAAAAAAAAAACTGCTGGGCATTGACTTTCCTATGGACATTGATCTACACACTGCAGGTATATCTGCTACACACACAACATCAAACTACACACTGCAGGTATGATGCAGCGTTTGCATTACAGCCAGCATGCCAGCGTAGTTCCCATATGGTTTCAAGGTGGCCTAAACCATATGGACCCCATGTCAGCAATGTCAGCGGCATCCACTTCAGTCCCAACTGCGATGCCCATGCAGGCTATAAGTAGCTTCTACCTGGCCCTTAGGTGGGCCCCAACTAGCCATGTTTATGTGGGACCAAGGCGGGTCCTAACTGGGTTTGCCCATGCAGGCTTTAACTGGGTTCTACCTGGGCCCTAGGTGTACCCTAACCAACCACAGTGCAGTGCCCATCGCTCCAATTGTTGTGACGTCAGGGCTCTCAATACTGCACATTGGTGGAGGAGGAGGGGCCGCAGGGCGACCGCACACATCGCTGAACCAATGGTAGCCCACGGATGTTTCCTCTGTGGATTTACAATCTGCCCCTCTATGCCACATATCATCCGCACTACAGGGTCTTCACTGACCCAGCCACGGCCCCACTGACCCTCATGACGCTACGCCACTTAAACGTGCCGCAGCATGCGCTGGGTTGCCAGGTTTGCACAGCCTGCGCCAGAAACAAGCAACCACCTTCATGAAAAAAAAAAAAACACCAAAATGGTCCGCAATGTTCCAGGGGTGTCCCCGCGCGTCCCAACACTCCACAGGGGCTCCGCGGACCATCAGGGGGTCCGCGGACCCCCTGTGGACCCCCTGAAACATAACAAATATTATTTCTTCAAATTTTTTCCTTTTTCAAAAAAACTTTTCCACAGTTTCACTCCGGCGATTTGGGTCCCCCAATATACACACGGCCACGCTGGGCCCCGTGCGCGGCTGGGGTTGAGGGGGGCGTAGCCCCCCGAAACTCTAGTTTAAAATAAATGCCTTTTTTCCTCTGGCTTGGGGCTTGATGGAATGCCCAACGCGTTTACTCTAACAAAAATCCTTCACCGGGGTATTCATTTGGTCAGTCAGTGTACCTTAAGTGTTTTTCTTTTCTCTCAATCTTTCAAACCATGAGTTGGCTTTTTTTCTGGGTCTGTGTTAGTGATTGAAAGTAGACCATAGGTGGTAGGTCCAGTTCTCCAGTGCCGTGTACCCTCTCTTGGCAAAGCAGCTGCCACCAGTAATAAAGCTATCAAGGCTTGTGCAATGCTGGGATTACTCATCTTGATGAGGGCTGCTCAGTCATTTGGAATAACCCATTGCCTCCTCTGTTGCTGCTACTTGCTTGGTAAGCACTGGCAATCAAAGTCTCTCTCTCGCTCTCTCTCGCTCTCTCTCTCTCTCTCTCTCTCTCTCTCTCTCTCTCTCTCTCTCTCTCTCTCTCTCTCTCTCTCTGCGCCTCACTCTCTCGCTCTTTCTAGCACCCTGCTCTCTTTACCACCCACACCCACTCTATTTCCCCCTGTCCTCTCTACCACCCCTGCCCAATCTCTCTCTCTCTCTTGCCCCTGCTACTCTATCTACACACTTTCTTTGTTTTTCTCTAGTGACCACTTATGGGAAGTTGTGTTTTTTCTTTATCTTTTTTAAGCTGCACTTTCAGTCTAGAGGTAGTTTTGTTCCCACAGTGCATATGTATATATTCCTGCAGTTAACCACATGGTAATAAATCCTAAAGGTCAAAGCATCGCAGTTTGCCCTTTCTTTTTTTTCCTAGGTATTCTTGTAAGCCTTGGCTGGTCAGTCATATTAAATGAATAGTTGATGATACATACCCTCATACTGTAGTTTTACCCTCATAGCTTCCTTTGGCTTTCTCCCAATATGAACAGCATGTGATGTTGAAATTCTAGCTGTCATTATTTGCGTACCTGTGCAGCCATGTGTGTGTGAGTGTGAGGTGTGAGAGGCGTTCTACAGTATGTGTGAAGTAAAGCTGGATGTCAGCAGGGGGCACACACCAGAAATAAACCACCCAGCAGTGTTCATCATGGCTGACGCTGAATGGCCTTGAAGAGCCTCATCAGAGTCAATAAATGGGGCATGAAAACTATCAACCAGTCTGAGCGGTCCCCCTTTGAAATTGGTTCAACATTTATTTTCTGCCACAGACTGAAAGGAGTAATGCCTTATGTGTCACATCTAGGAAAAATGTGGTTTCAACTTCAGTCTTCAGTCAAAATAATATTGAAATCATAACGACTGAGTTTCCACCTGTAATCTCATTTGTGTTCAGAAAAGTAAGTGTATTATATTCCAGTGGTTTTCAAACCTTTGGTGCTGAAGGCACACCAAAAGACAAGTCAAAATCTTAAGGCAAACCTATATTTGTAGCTCAGTCGGTAGAGCTATCGCCTTAGGACCACAAGGTCATGGGTTCGTTCCCGGGCACCGCCAACTCAGCGTATGAGTAGCACGGCTTGGGTGCGGCAAGTCGTGCGGTAAGTACTGGGAGTTGTTGGTAGGTGTTGCGCTCCACCTCAGCAATCCATCTCCCAGGGGTGTAGCGCATTGGAACGGGGATAGACTTTCAGTTCAATTCTTGGCTGATACTGACAAGCCTCTCTCCGACCTACTTAGTACTTACTTACTTACACCTATATTCATATCCATGCAAAATTGCCCCTGTAACACATGTTATCACTCTTATAAATGTCTGTAAATGTTTATTTTTTGAGCGGTGTAGCCGCTCCTATAAGTGGGGTTGGGACCCATACCCATCCGTCGTGAAAATTCTTCTTTAGTCTTTCGCTGTACTCTGATTGGCTGATAAGTATTCAGACCACTTTGTGATTGGCTAGCGAGACGCATGATGAAATTCATAACCTATAAATATCACCACGCACTTCAAATAAATGCTTTTGAAGTGAGCTTCCATCACTGTGATGACCTTAAATAACACCGCTCACTTCACACTGGGTGTGATTTCTGGGCGGTGTAACCGCCCCTATATGTGAGGTTGGGACATTGACATTTGCTGCACTGTGATTGGCCACCCATTGTACCCCCCTAACCCTGCACTGTGATTGGCCACCCATTGTACACCCCTAACCCCTACACATTCAATGCAAATCTATACTTCTCTTTAAGTGAGCTTCCATCACTGTGATGACCACTAGCTGCACTGTGATTCTATTGGCTGACTCTATTCAGCGCTGTGATTGGCTAGCGAGACACATGACACATGTGCATAGTCCTATAAATAGGACTATGCACTTAAAAAAAACACATTTATGGTTTATTTATTCAGGTGCTGGCCGTGTCTCACTTTCTTTCACTGAATGAGATGGGCCCTGAACAGGGGTCATCAATATGTCCATACATGGACAAATGTGTCCGTGGCCAGACTTGTGCTTGTCCGTGGCAGGGCTGGGATGCTTTTCAGCAGTGGTGGAAAAAAAAGGTCCCTCAACCCACTTTGAGGACCACAGCACTAGTAGCATACATTTAAGGTACTGCAAGCCGGCATGGCGATGAACCCTGGCCCTGGAGAGACCTGCCCATGTAGAGTACACGCACGCACGCATGCACGCACGCACGCACGCGCACACACGCACGCACGCACGCACGCACGCACGCACGCACGCACGCACGCACGCACGCACGCACGCACGCACGCACGCACACACACAGTGTAAATCATACCTGTACACATGAGGTGTACTCTGCATTGTATGCCAGTCCAGCTAGGGCAAAAAAATCTAAAGCATCAGGCAATGTCCTTTTGTTTAGTAAAACAGAAGAACTGCATTGAATACTGACAGGGACATTAATTAAGAAATACAAGACTGGAACAGCACAGGCTAGGGGGAAACATCGCACAGCCTTTCTCTCATGTTATCTGTAACCATCCACTTGCTGTAGAAATCCAGCTTGCTGCATGCCAGTCCAGTTGAACTGAACAGGATACTGCTAATTCCGTTAGCTTACTAAACCACAGCCCATCTAACAGGGCTTCCCCAGACCAATGACAGAGATTGGACAGGGAGAGTGGCTGGTAGGAGATGGGGATTAGGTTACACTTGATTCGTTCTATTAGAGCCAGAGAACAGGAAAGAGGTTCTGAAGAGAAGAGGGTTGAAATGGTTTACTGGCCACAATAATGGTCTAAAGTGGTTTGCTGCAAGTCTCGCTATGAGCCAAGCATGTCCCCCCGCTCTGTCCTGTCTGGGGGAAAAGTTAGAGGAGACTGCGATAAATACTATTACATGTTATCAATTGACTACAAGATATCCATATAAATTATTCAAAAAGCAAGAATGAATTCTATACTTTTACGCAGTTAAATCATGTTGGTACTATAACAGTCTGCTTTACGTTTTGGCCTAGAACTATTGAACCGAAGGTTGTACAATCAAACTTCCTTGGATCATGACACAACTCCCCATATATGCCACAGAAGATTTGGCATTTTCTTCAAAGCACACATTTCAGTCCACATTCTCTCTGGAGTCACGTGATCAAGATGTATCAGTTGGAGTTTTTGTATTCCATTCCTATTGCCTACGATTAAGTTTTCAGGAGGGGCCCATTTAGAAAAATGTGTCTTTAGCCACAAATCATGAGCAGAGCGTCCTATCTTCCCCAAAATGTAATCACACACTCTAAACAACACAGAGCCAAAAGGCGATTTTACTTTCACCTACACTCTAGGTGATGCGGATGCCTATTGCCTACAAACGTCACTATTTGTTGCAGAAATGTTATTTTATTTTTCACCAAATTATGTACAAAATCACAAATGCTCTCATGCATCATGTGACAATGACCATCAAACAGGGTTTGGTTTTCATCCTCCATACCGTTTACCGGTAATTACATTCACAGAATTGTGGGTGGGGCCTATTTCTTAAAAAAAGCGGCATATATCATGAACGCAAAATCCAGTGATCGTTTTGACACCCACGTGTAACTAAATAGAACTCCAAACAAGTATGTTGGTTGGTGCCTTGCCTGGCTGGTTCCGCCATCTGTGTGTGAATGATTGAAGGTGAGGCATACACTTATAAAGTCCTTAGAATGGTTAGAAGACGAGACTATAAATGCAGTCCATTTACCATTTTGCCTTCCTCTCGCTCCCTGCGTTATCTGTATCCTGACATGACTTGGAAGGGCCTTTTTTGCCCCAAACTACAAAGTCAGTGTGATATGACTTTCTTAAGTTAAAAATGTGTCATTTTTGTTGTATGATACGGTCGTGCAACAATTAATTATGCCTGATATTCTGACCTCCTGTCCTTTTTTTTGGAAGACCAGAGGAGGTAATGAGACAGTTTTGGGTTTTTCTTTTTACAGAGCTCTGTTATGTGATCAGATGTTAATGTGGCCTTGTTGTCTCTCCCCATATTCCATCTTTTTTTGCCTTAACCCATTAACACATTGAGTGCCAAAAACGGTCCGGACCGTTTTTCATAATCCAAACAAGGTGTGCCAAAAACGGTTATGGCCGTTTATGGGAAAAAATATAAAAAAAACATATATACCGTATATATAATTTTACGAAGATTTAGACTCCAATCCACTTCCTTGTTAAGTTATGACTTCTAAAGCCTGTATCTCGGCTCCTGTGTACTTTTTGTTTTTACGATGTATTTTCGACTATTTTCAACTGGCTGCAACTATGGAACGGATTACCGAATGTTTTTAATCTTTTTCCCCGGATTGTACGAGACCTCTATGTGTGTAATGAGGGTATCATCGTGAGGACGGTGATCACTGAAAATGTTTTGTGACTACTTGAAAAAGGTCCAAAAATGGTTAAAAATCCAGGCACTGGAGGTAGCCTGTTTTGAAAAACCCCTGGCACTCAATGTGTTAAGACCTGAGGCCGCGTCTAAAAAAATCTTAATCCTAAAAAAAAAATATTAAAAAATATTAAAAAATAATTTTCACGATTTTTGAATAGCCAAAGTGACATAGATGCGTTCCAGGTCTTAATGGGTTAAATGTGTTCATGAATAAATAAATTAGTCCATTAAGAGTCCATTGTGGAACTGTTCTAATGGTTGCGGTCACCATGGTGATTAGGACTTACTGTAAAACAGAAAAAGGTTTTTCTCACTTTGCGTCTTTGACACACTGGCTTTCCTCTCTCTCTCTCTCTCTCTCTCTGTCTGTCTGTCTGTCTGTCTGTCTGTCTGTCTGTCTGTCTGTCTGTCTCTGTGTGCCCCATCATATCACTGCCCTCCTCCATCCAGTCATTGTCATTCCAATCTAAAATGTGTTCTTTGACTGCTATCTCCCATATTAATACCCATTTCCTTCCCTATCAGCATCTCCATGTTCCATTTTACGTTCAGCCCAGCTCTCGCTTCCTATATTTGATGATTATCCATTTCAGGTTTTTATCACTAATACTTACTATCATTCACTCTTGGCTAAAATATTTCTCAGACTACTTCATGCTAAAAGGCCTTGAGTTTGATTCTAATATGTCATGCATAGCTAAATAGAATGTGTGTTTGGGGGGCTAATAGCCCAGTTACTATTGATATTGCTGCTCAACATAAAATATTTGAGTTGGAGCTCCTGGCAGCTAGCAGGGGCTTTTTGACTTGGCAGAGCAGTTTCCAATTCTGTACAAACTACACAGTTTCAAATTTCATACACATATTGTGCCAGATTGTGTCCAGAAGTTGAAATGGTCATGGTCATCAAAAAACGAATTGGAAGAAAAATAATTGCACGTTTAGGTATTAGCTAAAAGTGACATTAAACTTAGAAAAAGACAAGTGGATTCGAAGCACGTTGAGGAATTTTAGTGTTCATGCTATTTATTGGTTGCAGCTCTGAAATGAGTTGGCACAGAATACAGTCAGGGTACATTATACTGCTTGTTAACACATACCCTTATTAAAGCAGCCATATTCAGACTTAGCATGTCGGTATGAAAAGGTATAATGCCCTATAATGCCCTCTGACACACACATTCATTCACTCAGATATTTTTGTAATTCTCCAAGACAGTAATGATACAAGTAAGACGCGCGAACGCGGGAAGCGAACGCAAAACAAAAAAATAATAATGAAAAAAAAGATTTAAAAGAAAGGAACCAATAAAAATGTTTTAAATACCAAAAAAATCTGCGTTAAAAGGAGCATCTTAGAAAAATACAAATTCCCCAAAACTATTTTTTGAATGTTTTTGAACAATTCAACAAAATGTTTGAAGTGCCTGTTTCACCCACTTCCAGGGGGCGGAGCCAAAATCCAAGGCCGAAGTATTTGTTCGTAGACCCCCACTTAGGGGGGGTAGAAAAAGTTTGGGAGCGATTCGGGCACTTTTCATTTAACATGGGGTAACAATGGGGAGTTTTTAGGAGCCTTCTCCGGGGCGTGGCTTCCGGGGGAAGGGGCGGGCTTAAACGCAACCTTGACAGGTGTGTTCAGTTTTCAAAGACCTTTCATTTGATGTATGGTACGTCTATATTGGACATTTACTTGGCTGCACACAGGCAGTGCACACATACTGCACACAGAGAGACAGACAGAGACACTCACAAGCCGAGCACGGTTTCATAGTAAGCTCCACTTGCGCGCCGCTGCGTTCGCAACAAATCATTATGGTTGGTCATTCTTAATACTTTTGACTTAACCACTAGTCCCATGAAATCCTTTTTTCCCTGTGCATCAAATCTCCTCACTTGAAATAGCCGATCCACAAGCTCACAACTCGTCACGTTGCAAGCTTGTAGATTTTCTGTTTTTGCTGAATCTTCACCCTTTGTGACATTACCAAAATCGGGACGCTAGGATTTGTGTGGTTAAGCGGCCCTTTAATCAAGCCTATTGTTCTGAAATAGGTTAGGTAGATGACTTGTGCATTTTGCTTTTTGAATTTTTCACATCCTCTCTGCAGTGGGTATGGATTGACTGCAAGCCTAAGCAGACATATGGCTCATTGTTCTGCAGACCACTCTATTCACTCTATTCTCCCATTCCCCTAATCTCTCACTATTTCTGCCTCTCTACCTCCCTCTCCAAATCTCCTCGTTTTTCTCTCTTTGCTATTGCTTTCTTTCTCTGTCTCTCACTGTCTTTCACACTCATGCAGACCAGTACGTTCTATGCAGCTGGCCCCCTGCCCGCCTAGTGCAGTCACCCGGCGGGTCCCGAGCTGCTGTTTCGCTGAAATGCTAATGTAATCAATACGAGTGGATGGAGGAGAGCTCTGGGAAAGCAAGGATGGGGAGGGCCGCTCAGCCTCCCTTTCACTTGCCTGTCACAGAGACACGGCGGTGGGGCGTTTTCAGGCAACTGGTTCCCCTCGACTCTGATCAGCAGTTCACCGTAGTCTTTGGAGCGTTTGAGGTCAATTGATTGTTGTTGTTTTTTACTCTGGGCAGATGTCAGATCTTGGAAAAAAAGAAAACAGGAAAAAAACACTAAAAACTAGTGGGGTGGGGGCTAGAGGCAATACTTCCTAGCCAACCAAATACAATAACCATAACCCACCATCATCATTCATGTCTGGATGTAGAGTAAATGGAATGCCAAGAAATCAATCAATGACATACCCCTCCTAAGAAACACGGTAAAACAGTAAAATGACAAACTTCGGGGTGCCGAATCAGTCGGTAGTACAGTACACAGACCATATGGAGCATTATGTTCCTAGAGAGTGTGAGGACCCGGGTTCTAATCCCACCCCTGTCTCGTCTCATGTCTGTCCTCTCTCTCTGCCCTTGGATTCCTGTCTTTCTACACTGACCTATCTGAAATAAACACTGCCCAAAATAAATATTTAAAAAAAGGCAAACTTCACAATGTCACCTAGCTTACATGCACCCATTTGGCATAACCCACATTTTCTGATAAGAAATCACCCATGACAGGCACCAATTGGAATTCTTCAAAAAGAACTACTTACCTTCCAACAGTTGATGCAAAACATTGAGTTGAAAATAATTTATGTTGAGCTACTGTAGCATGGTCAGCAACATACAGGTAAAAAGAAACTGGATAAAAAAAACCTGCCATTGCCCACCATCTCAATATTCACATCAGTATTCAGTACCTCACATCAGTATTATGTATTAGACCGGTGCACCGGCCTACTCCCAACTGCAAGTTGGTAATGCATGAGAGGCAGTGAATTTATAGTTGAAGTTCGATATAGGAGTAGGACAGTCACTGGGGAGGGTCACTGCCACTATCTAAAATATATTTTATATCCCTTGAAATATTGCATGTGTCTGTGCTTCCAGTACTAATCTTGCCCGCTGGACCGCTCAGCAGTTACTTCACATAATGTGTACTTAAAGTTTTTGAAATACTAGAGGTTTGGGCCAAAGATGGATCCTGAAGATTTGTTTGAGTCTGAAACTTTGCACTCACGCTCCCGGAAGGCAAGTAAGTCTATTTTAGCCATGTTCACCCTGACGTTAAACGTCACTGTAGTTGTGAATATAAATCTCATTGTGTTTATCAATAAATGGAACATATTTCATAGTCTGTGTTGTGCCATCAGACGGACACATAGCAAAGCAGAAATGAATCAATGTTAGAAACTGCCTGTCCTATTTCTTGTCTTAATGTTACCAGAAACTGTTAGGATGGGCTGCATAGATAAAAACAGAGATCGTTTACAGGTAGCATTGTCGTTTGCATTATCGTTAGAACGTTGCAGAATGGTCGACGCTTGAAGTCAATCTCCCACGGGGGGGTACTAAAGAGTGGGGGGCCTGTACAGTGGAAACACGTGAAGAGGGCTGAGCTGAGCAGTGTAAATGGGGACCGAGACGAGCAGATATCGAAAACGCAGCATTAGAAAGGACGAGGAGAGTGTTCTCAAGTTTTTCTGGGACAGGTAGAAGCTAGAAGGACCACCATTCCTTCTAGCTTTGTGTGTGTGCATGTGTTTGTGGGACAGGTAATGTTGGTCCTTATAGTTTTGTGTGTGTGCTGTGCACACGTGTGTGTTTATGTGTGTGAGAGACGAGAGAGAGAGAGAGAGAGAGAGGATTCATCACAGAACGGTGGGTGCTAATGAGTAATTTAATGACTGCAGCAGAGCCCCATCCTACAGGGGGAAGGCAAGTAACCCAGTGCAGCAAAGCTGCAGCCTTTTAAGGACATGCACTCAAGAGAGAGACACACACACACACACACGCACACGCACACGCACACACACGCACACGCACGCACGCGCGCACAAACAAACCAATAGTTAAAGCCTCTCTCCCCTTCAGTGCAACTTTGTCCTGATAGAACGTGCAATGTATAAATCCTGTGGCCCATCTCATTGATGCATATAAAAACGCCATGAATCAGTATTTGCCGCAGCTCACAGCGCCTCCCCTCCCTATGCCTCTATAAGCTATGATTTACTGGGTGAGCACCATCAGCAGACGGGCGACAGCTGAGGGTTCACTTTTCTCTTCCAATTGCCCCTGTATTTGCCACTCCCATCTTCGTGGGATCACCACCTCTTTCTCCATACAGTTGTCCATTGTCAAAGAACAGATGTACAGCCTCTGTTTAGCGTTATGTATGCTTTGGAAAGAAATAACCAGTGTTTCAATAGATTCAATGTAGTTATTTAGACCGACTTAAACACTTTCACCCCGGTGGCCCTGTTTTGGACATGTTATTATAGGCAAAGATGTTCAGAAAAAAACAGATCTACAAGCTCAGAACACAATGCACCACAATGTGCTCTGAGCTCGTAGATGGGCTATTTTTGCTAATATGGGTTTTATGTAGATACAAAGTTTCTGCCCGACAGTTATGTTGAATGTTAGATTCCTCCACTTGACCTGCTCCCTAAGGATGGCTTGCTATTAGATTATACCAGGTTATGAGGTGAGCGCCACCATTTTGTAAGGGGTAAAAGCTTCAACATTGAAGAGTTAACATTCTTTCATAATTTTAAAAGTCTTTCATGCCTTGTTTTATATATACACCTTATAATTTAGGCTTAAACTTTGTTTTCATATGCAAATAAAATGCTGTGAGAGAGAATTGTGCCTCTGCAATGCCCTAAGCTTTCTTACTTTACCATAATCTTAAGTTGCATAAAAGAAAACTCATAGCACTTAATACATATTAGTTTGAACTTTTTTTGTTTTTCTTTCCATTGTTTTTTTTAACCTGTTTTTATCCATAGTAGGTTTGCTGGGCACAGATACTAGCCTGGCATTGCCAGACTGATCACGTGGGATTACTCAAACGTTACGGGAACATGTGATTGATCCCACGTGATCAGTCTAGCAATGCCAGGCTACAATAATACTATTTTTTCAGCAACATCCTGATATAAGAAAAAAGTACATTATGGTACGATATCATCCCCAGTCCTTTTAGAAAGAAAATCCAGGGAATCTAGCATTAAAGGCCATTTAACAGAACAAATCGGAACACAAATACATCAATAAGTAGACCAAGAAATGCGTCAATACTTGACCACTCCAGTGACCTGGACAAGATTACCAAGCACCCCATTGAAGTAAAATTGGATCAGAACACTTTCATTGTTATCTCCGCCAAGCTGGAATGGCTGGGACCGGGGATTATGTTTTCACCGTGTAGGCCAAGAAAGAACCTCCACCTCAAATCTTTCAAATTGGCTTCATGGTGGCATTATATCAGGCTGCATGACTTTTGGCCGATAACTCTTGATCTGTTTCCCCTGGATTATTTGGATCATGACGCAACTTCCCAAGTAGGTCCCGCCCCCTTTTCCGCCATTCTGTGCCTTCTTCAAATCGTTAATTGCTGCTACTCAGATCTTTCATATTGGGTCTTTGATTGGCTTACAAAGTTTGCGGAAGGGCCTTGTTTGCTACAAATGTCACCGTGTCCATGTTTGTTGCTGATACATGATTTGGTTCCCCACCAAATTGGCCAACAAGGGCCTATTCTTTACAAAGAAACTATCATGGACGCAATATCCAATCATGCCGCATAATGAGGGGCCTGTTTAGAGCGCAGCTCCAAAAGTGCTTTCATGTCTGCCCATTGGGGGCGCCACTAACATGAACAGTTGCACCGTCTATCATACAAACTCCATTTCCCTCCGCAGCTTCCTTGCGTCCTTACTCATTACCCAACTCTGACACAGCCCTGGTTAGGCAACCCGGCCTGCCGGAGATCTGTGCCCGGGAGCACACTTCTCTAGTATAATTTTCCTTTAACCACTTAAGCCCTATTTACTTAGTCATATGACAGATAACTAAAATAGCCGATCTACAAGCTCACGTGCCGCATTGTGATGCCTTGTGAGCTATTATATTGGAAAATTTAAAACAGAATAAATAAATATTGAAACATTTAGAATATTTTGAATTCCATTGCATAATAATACCATTTGTATGATATTTTTGTTTTTTTCTCACTCAATTCTACAAGATAATAATTATCAATGCAGGTCACTCAGATATCAACTTAATCATCAAAATAATTTGACTTGGTTTTTCAGGTGTAGTGTCCTTTATTTCATGACAAAGGTTGAACTGTTGCACTAAATTAAACATTCTGCAAAACCCCTGTGCTAATTCCTCCCATACCTACAGTAATAGCTCGTCAAACCGCCCTTCTCTCATTGCTTTCTTTACACTCATAATTCTTGACAAGCTAAATATTACCACCACTTTGGAAGAGTGCCCGACTTTTGTTGGAACGCAAAAGTGCAAGCTCAGCATATAGACCTTGATATCAGTAGACATGCTTGCCAGCAAAAAAAACAAAACACACACACACAATGTCATGCTGCCTCTCTCTAACCATAAACAATTGGAAGGTCAGACAGGGGGCGGCTCATTACACACATGGGGACATTTCCAGTCATCTATCTGTCTCTTTGAGTACACCAGGTGGCAAAAGATGGCAGTGCCTGCATCCACTGATGCCCCTGGAGCCGCATTCATCATTTTGTGTGTGTGTGCACGCACACGCATGCCTAGACGTATCCCCCTGAGTGATCTTCTGGAAAGTGTCAGTTTAGCCACTCTTATGCCAGTACACCATCCTCGAAATGAAATATTGTATTCATTATTGCTGAGCAGTTATTACGACCCATCATTTTTGACGTTTTTCAGAGTATTGCTACTGCTGCTCTGTAGGGATTTACAGAAGCCAGGGATTAGGTAATGACAGCAGCTTTGTTTTTTTCTCATCTATTCTCTGAAACCTTATCAGTATAGATTCCAATTACCTCTCCCCACTACCTCTGACCACCTCCAACGCCACGTCCCCTCCCGCTCCTTCAGGTCTGGTAATGCCAACCTCCTGGAAATGCCCAAAAAAACAAACGCACGCACCTGGTGTGACAGAGCCTTTTTCAGTTGCAGCCCCCTCCCTTTGGAACCCACTCCCACCTCACATCAAAGCCGCCCCCACCCTTGCCGTGTTCAAAGCCTCCCTCAAAACCCACATGGATCTCTGACTTCAAGTGAAGGAGCAGCGGTTCTACTCCGAGTCTCTCACGGATGACTGAACTTTCTCTAAGAGAGAGGCCGGCCACCCATCTGAGAAAACTCATTTTGTCCGCTTGTATCCGCGATCTTATGCTTTCGGTCCTGACCCACACTTCATGACCATAGGTATAGAGTAGGAATGAATATTGCTTGGTACATCGATAGCTTTGCCTTCTGGCTCAGCTCTCTCTTCGTCACAACAGTGCGTTGCAGCGACTGCAATACCGCTCCTGCTGCTCTGTTCTCTGGCTGATCTCCTGCTCCGTCCACCCCTCACTCGTGAACAAGACCCCGAGATACTTGAGTCATCTATGACTAAAGATTTAAGGGCAAGGTTTCATCCTGCTAAGAGCCCCATTGACGTCCTTAAATTTATAATAATAAATATATTATAATGGATTGAATATTTCAAAAACTATAAATCGTGAAAAATATTGTGGCGGTACTTCTGTGGCCTGCTGCTTGTGTGCATACAAAGTTTGCTGCTGATCGGTCCAGCGGTTTGTGAGATTAGCTCAGAGCCACACAAATGTAGAAAATAGCCAGTCTGCAAGCTATTGCTTTTAGCTATTTCTGTTATTCGTCATACGCCAAATTATATAGTGGTTAATGTCTCTGTGGTACAAAAAAATAAGCAGGCTATTGACACCCTTGTTGATCTGGTGGGGTGGTAGCCTGGTCTCTGTAGACTCTGTTTCAGCCAGGTAGAAGTCTCTCTGGATCTACTTAGCCCATTCTCTCTACCCCATGTGGGAACCATCCACATGAGAGCAGACCAAACAAGTTGATTTATAGATGGGAGCAAAACCTCATTATCGGTAGCTTAATGTTTCATCAACATGATGACAACATCTTTAACAGTTAACCACACCCTGCCCCTGTTACAAATGTCTCCAGGGTAGGTTTCCACTGTCCCTAGTGATCAGATGGCATTAATTAGCGATAGTTTCACTAATATTTCACTTCTGACCATCAAGCTTGACCACGTATTATGTTAGATGTGGTTAACTCTCAAAATGTCATCATTGGTGACCGAAATGTCAACCTTTTGTAACTCAATACACAGGTGTTAAGTTTGTCAGAGAATTGATTGGGAATTGGGAATTGGATCTTTGGGGGATTTGATTCCCTACACCACAGAAGAGACAAAACAATTGGTGTGTGTTGCCTCCTGCTTGTATAATGATCAAAATGTACCTACTATCAGAGCCATTAGATATCAAATGTTTTTTTTAAAATATGTATTTTTTTTTGTTAGGCTTTTACGCCTTTATTGATAGGATAGGATAGTAGGCTGACAGGAAATGGGGAGAGAGATGGGGGGGGGGTGACATGCCGCAAAGGTCGTCGGGATCGGGACTCGAACCTGTGACACGCTGTCAGGCTACTGAGAGCCTAAGTGGCAGGCCTATTAGATGCTTTTTGTCTTGGTTCTAGCAGCATACGCATATGTTGTGTACAGTATTATACCACACTTAGCCACCACTTTGCATTGTAATTGGCTGAGAGGAATTCTAATGAGTGACAATATCTCACAATGTAGCACTCCAAACACATCCACCTTGTTTACCTTACCTGTAACCTAGCAACGGCTGCTGCCACCTGTGATTTTCACTGAGAGGATGAGTCGTCTAGAAGGGGGTTTGGGTGAAAGTCTGGCAAACCGCTCGACCAATCAGCGCCAAATTTGGTATGAAAACTCGCAGTAGGCCAGGGAAGTAACTGTGAAGATTTGTTTTTAATACTTTCTATGAAGAATATATGAAGAATGTTTTCTGTCCATTGTTGCTGTAATGCGGCATCATGATGTTGTTTTTGTTGCTTGTGGACATACTGTAGCACTGCAGTACAGTAAACAAAAAACTCATAATGGTACACTGCAGCAAAAACACGTCACCATCAGTCACTATAATTGAATTGACAGGGGGAATAGACAAATAATACAGGATTGACAGATCACTTACACATAATGAGGCCTACTATTTATTATACTGCATAGTTGGTTTGTTAAGTTTGCCTCATTTGTAGTCAAGTCAATACTACAATTATTATCATTATACTGTTAGCTTAATGCCTTAATTTCTTTCTTTATTTTTGACACTTATTTGCTAACTACATTGTTTTCATCTGGTAATGTAAAATGTTTGTTTCACATTGGCTATATTTTGCTTTTGATAATGCGCTATTGGCAGTTGGCTAATCAGATACTGTAGAATGAGATTATGTTAGCTAATTATGTATAACTAGCTAAGTGATTTCAGCTAATTACTTCATTGTGGGTATTTGGAAACCTACAGTTACAAAATGCCAGCCGAATGTCAATGAGTTGCTCCTCTAATTAACGACTGTAGTCTGAGAGACCAGGAATGGCCATGTCAGCACAGAATCACAGCAATCTATAAGTATTAGTCACACAGTGCTAACCTTGCTAGCTTAATATGTCTTCATCAACCATACTTGAGTCTGAACATGAATGAAAGCAATGCCAAGACTTTCACGGAGAATGGAGTGAGGTGATGTAAACAGGCTTTAGATTGAGCAGTTTATTACAGAATGAGTCAAGTGCTGGAAGGTGTGCTTCAGTGTCAGATGGGTAGGCAACTGCAGGAAAGACCATATGTCTTCTTAGTGGCAACATGCCCATCCAAGCTGGTGATATGTTTTTATTTCTACACTTTTGTGTTTATGTTGGCACTCTTTTTCTTAACACAACTTGTCAATCTTCCTTATGGAATCCATTACATTAGTTGTCCAATAATGAGCAAGCAAACAGTGTTTATCAGTATATTATCTTTAACAAACAGGAACTAGGAGGGGAAATCAACCCAGAATCGCTTTGTACCACACCACTGCTGAAATGAAATGCTATTTCTCCTGTTAGCTACAGTATGTGGCTTTTTTCTATTAGGAAGGGAGAAGATTGATACATCTGTCACAGTCTATATAAATAATTTTAGTCATATTGCAGCGCAGGTGGAAGTCCACCTCGCTGCTTGACATTTTCATAGATGTGATGCTTATTGAATGCAGCAGTAGAAAATATTGTTTCATTTAGAGCTCAGAGGCTGCCATTTTATATGGCTCAGGTAATTGTGTTGTTTCTTGGTAAGAAAATATATAGCTTTGCTTGTTTCTTCCATGTCATCCATAAAAAATGCCATAGCTTACTACTGTTTTCTCAAACCTTTCTGGAGTTGAGTCGTGTATACGAGGGAAGGCTATTCTGTGACAGATGAGCTTGTGTGCAGGACATGACATTTAATCAAAGTTTAATAAGTTTGTGCTTGAGCGTATCAGAAGTGTCAACACAGGTGTGAGAGGTTACATGGGCAGTTCCATCAGGAATAGGCGGCAGTCTAATGATCTAGCCCCACATCAACTACGTCTCTAGTAATTGGTTAAGAAGTAAGGTACTGTGCTTCATAACAACTTGATTGTTGACTAGAAATTCAACAGTAGCTTTGCGCCACTGTGTTATGACCAACTTAATACATGCCACAACAAAGGGAAGGCCACCTGTAAGCATTGATTAAATCTACAGTTCAGGATTATAAGAACTCAACTTTATAGGGTCAGGTGTTGGTGTGTGGACATTTTGCATTCGATTCTGAGATGTCGACTTGGACGATTCAGCATCGATACAGTGACAACATTTAAGCTTTCGCTTAGTTTTTTCCTTCGGTCTTTTATTCTATGCCTTAATTAATTTTGAATCTACTTTTTACCACAAGAAGGGACTTCCGTTGTTGCCGACCTTTTTTGCTTTGCCGTTGCTATTTTTAATATGCCATAGTTGTTAAGTAAAGTGTGTTACAAATAAAATGTAGTATTATTGTTAGTATAACATAATCGATTATAGCCTATTAATGATTTTTGATTTTTCCTGTTACTTCTGAGAGCAATGTCGCATTGAACTCTATGCTAACATTTCCAGGCTACATGTTGGCTAGTGGCTAAATTTAAAGGTCAGATGTGGCTGAGGGAGGCAAAGATCACTAGTGTTTTGAAAGCGTACATCTGGGCACATTTCTCAGTATTATTTATTATTATTCAACTCGCGACTCACTGTGCAATGCGCTGTGAGCTTGTAGTAGATTGGCTATTTTCAGCGAGCGAAACCATCATACAACAAAGTAAAAGATAAGGCTTTATGGGTCCATTTGGTTACATTTTGTACACTCTCAGTTAATTTAACTCTCAGTTATGTTTGTGGTGATTGCCACATCCAGGAAGTGCCCTTTCTTAGAGCTGCCATGGGAAAACCTTTTTACAGACAGTACACTTGTACGTTGTAAATGCACTCCTGAAGGATTCATGTGTTTGAGGATTAAAAATGTTCACAATATAGGTAGGCCAGTCTAGAACCCTGCACAAGCTGAATTGTTTTTTCAAATAAAACGAGTTGTTTGACATTGTGATAGAAACCACAGAGTATTCAGATGGCATTGATGTCACAGTGGCAAACCTTGCAGCAGCCATTTGATTTCCCACCATAGTAAGGCTTAAATAAATTCACATGACACCATTTCACTTTCTTTCTCGTGACAGGTGTACAGTATAGATCAGATAGTCGTGCTCTGCAACAAGACCAAAACGTGGATCACCTGGTTCAAACTGACAAGACAGGGTGCGATTAGTCAATCAGTTTTTACCACATGCGAAAAGACGCACAAATCGAGGGTTCGATTGGGGAAAAAATGCATCGCCGCATCGCATCACCGCACGGTAAATTCGGAGCCGGTGTGCATGAGGTCATTGAGAACTTTTTAAATGTGTTCATTTAAAAAATGATATTGTCCATTTTTTCCGTGCGAAAAATCGCACCCTGTCTGCAAAAGCCTTTAGCCTTAAGGTCCACACACACGTCTGTAGTATTCAGTATTCAGGACAACTACGTTTGGTGTGTAGGCCACCTTACGATCAAAAAGATCCTTCATCTTCCTTCACCTGAGCCACAGTATGCAAACGGCAACAAAATAACAAAGTCATTTACATAATTCAGAATTATCATCATCTGTCCAGGACAGGCTTCAGACGCACCTCCTCAGGAGACTTAGCTCAGATCTGAACCCATTTGATTTGGCGTTAGGAACCCGTTGCGACAGCATGCCCTTGCTGACGTCAACCCCAGGGTTCGAACCCACGACCATCCGCATCCGAAAGGCGTGTGCTCTAAACTGTTAATAGAGTGTGAAGAGAGGGGGGACATGACAGGAGTTGGATTCAAACTCGGGTAGTCGCGACTCACATGGAGCCTATGGTCAGTGCTCTTACTGGCTGAGTCACCAGGCTTCCCTGGAACAGGGATGCCTGGTGACTCAGCACAATGAGGTCACACAGCTCCTTTATCTCAGAGGCAGAACACCAGCATGCAAAATGTGCAAAGTAACTCAACATGACTGTCACCTTTCCTCCAGTTCCTATACATTTTGCCTATGCGCTTCCGAAACCAATTCATATGCTTTTAACATCGCAGCTTTCACCATAGCCAGTGCTGAAAGAAGTACTCGGATTTGAATGTACAAATACTGTTACAACTCTGTAAAAACATATTCACATTTAAACATATTTACAGTGCCAAATTAAAAGTGCAAAATGTTTTTCGAAAATCTGAAGTATTAAATAGGAGCTGAAGTGGTTAATATATGTTTGTATTAATCTAAATCTGCAAAGTAGATAGTAACTAAAGCTGTCAAATAATTGTAGTGGAGTACAAAGTCCAATATTTGCCTTGATTTAATGGAGTAGAAGTATTAAATATCAAGTAAATTTACTATATTTAAGGACAGTACTTGATTCAATGTACTTATGTACTTTCCACCACTGACCATGGCATAATCCATGCCAAAAAAGGGGAAGGATATGCACATCTCCACAGCTTCTTTTAACACAGTGCTTAACGGTGGACCCAAAAATAATCAAGTGAAGAAAAAGGGAATGTCTGCACACGATAGGCTGCTCTCCCGTCTCTCCCGAAACCAAATAACGTTTCCACCCATGCAGGGCTTCATCCATAATCCATGCCATCAACAGAACTAAGGGCCGAATATGCTTCCTGTGCCCTTGTCTGTAAAAAAAAAAACACACACTGCATTAATATTCTGTCAGTACTCAGTATTAGGCCACCCCTTAGCATCTGCAAAGAAAGAAATGTGTCGGTGTCCTTTTGATAAAACTTAAGTAACAAGCACAAGATTGCCAGCAACATTAAAACCAGAACAACCCCCAGCAGCTTGTCCTTACATAACAGTGCCCAAGAGAGATTAACTAGCATTCCCCTCTTACCAACTCCAGTTTCAATTGTTTGAGTTTTAGCCACTCCCTTTCCAGAGCCAACTGTACCTCTGCCACCATTGCTTTCTCTGCCTGCTCTGCCTGCAGCCTTTTATGCTCTAATTGAAAATGCAACCTCTCTCGCTCCATTTTAGTCTTTTCTCTTTCTACAGTGCATGGATATACAGCTCAAAGGACAGATTCTCCAGTACCTAGAGCCAACCCGAGAGCCACAAAAAATGGTGTAACTCACACAGTGCACAATCGCAGAGAGGACCGAGTAACAAAGGCCCCTAAACCGCCTAGCCCAAATACTAGCTCACTGGTGGCGGGCACTTGCATTGGAGGAGGCTAACTGCCCCTACCCCACAGATGGTGCCTCTGAGACAACTGCTGCTAACCACGCAGAAACTATACAAAAATGTGCCAGTAGGCCACAGAAGTACCTTCCACTTTCTTTTTCTTGTTTAATTTTTTTTCATGTGTTGTACTTTATGAAATATTTAACTTGAATGTTATAGTGGAGCTTTGATCGACCCAAATTTGGAGTCATACGTCATAAATATGCCTGATTTGGAGTCATCATACTCTTATGTACAGGTACATAAAGAGTATAATAATTCTTCTGGTTCCTCAGAAATTGTAGAATAGCAAAAAAAGATAAATAAGACATGGAATAGTCAAGAAGCAGCATTATCAAAAACAATTTGACCATTTGATTCTAGCTTTTAAGGTGCATGAAGATGCTGTGTGCAAGATTGCTTGTAAGTGGTTCTCAACCAGGGCCCATTTGAAAATCCATCCATCTGACCATATAAGTAAGTAGCCCCGGCCCACAGGTTGAGAATCGCTGTCCTAAGTTATAAACATCTGCCTGTCCCAGTGTCTCTCTGTCCCATTGTGTTATACTTGGGCATGCCTCTGACCACAGACAGGCAGTTGTGGGTTAGTGATGGTGGGGGGGGACACTGGCTTCCACTGCGCACAGGTCTTCCTCAGGACCAAGTTGTACACTGATAGCTTGATAGCGTGTTTGGCTAGCCACAGTACAGGAGCTGTTCTAGATATGGAGAGAAGGGAAGGGAACACAGCCCTCCTTATCCTGGCAACCTGATCAGGTTTCTGAGAAACAGAGCATTGATCAGTGCCCAATCCCCCAGAGACAGGGAGCTCAATTCATTCAATTCACCACACTCCTTGCCATAGCTAACCAATGTTTTCTCTCTTCTCCCCTTTTCCTCTCTCTCCCTCTCTTTCCTTGTTTACAGTTCTGACCGGCTGATGGATGACACAATAAGGTGAGACATAGCTTCTGTCATGTGACGATTGCTGATACACATTTCACACATCTTTACCCATAATTAGATTTTTTTTTGATTGAGGGTCAGAATTGCTACAGTGCAGCATCATGTTTAGATTAATTCATTTATTTCTATAACCGTGAAGCGTTTATTTAGACATTTAGTCAGTTTGCTGATTCAGCTCTTTGGAAATGTATCTCTAAACAATCGACCTGTTATCATATATCCTCTCATGAAATGCAAACTGGAAAAAAACATGGATTAGTTTAGTTTATTAGGATCTCTATTTGCTGTTATAAATGGTAACAGCTACTCTGCCTGAGTAAAAGAAAAAGAAAGGAAAAACCCTGTTTAACTTCAACAAATGAAAGCGTGTAAATGGGAAACACATTGGGCCTCATTCACAAAACCTTTTTTAGAGACCATTTCCCCATGTCCCCTGGTATGGTATAATTTTGAGTGCAAAAAAGTAGGTACATTTTATAAGAAACGCAGAGGGCAGGGCACTGTGGAGCTGTCATTTTGTATAAAAGGATTATTGCAGTATTTGTACAGACTGCACTGTCAGCTGTCCAGTAGTAGTGTAGTCTACTAATAATAGATGGAAAATAATACATCTCAGATTACAGAAAAGGGGTGTGGACTGTATGTACTACTGTATGTACTACTCTACATAGAAAATTCTATGCATGTCTTACTTTGTTAGGTATAGGTACTTTACTTAGTGCAGATGCAATTTGATGAAAAAAAAAGAAGAAGATGAAAGCCAAAATGTTTTGGCTTAAAGTACACTTTATCATCCAATATGATTAAACGCATGTTCGGTGAATAAAGCCCATTCTGACGAACATCACCATTATGCTTGTGTTTCGTTCGGGCACAAGGTACTTTATTTCCCTCAGTGATGGCTGATGGCAGCTCACAAGGCTGTAAAAAGAAAGGACCTTGTGCACTGTTCAACATGGACAAACTGCAACCTTGCTGTGGGATGTTCATTTCAAAACTAAATCTTTTTGCCGAATAAAATTTAGTTTTGCAACAAAATAACGATCTGAACTAATGTTTTCACTCTGCATTGATTAGAATTTATTGTTGCACATTGAATCCATAGATCGATCTAAACATCCATCGGATCATCATACACAGAGGAAAAAATGGTACATCAGTTATTCCACTGTGTAATGTATCCATCTCCAGTCAATTTTACTTCCTGTTTTCCCCCCTAATTTTATCATCAAACCACATACGGATGTGATCCGTATGTACGATGTCACATCGTAATGGCAACCAGGCATACTAGATCGATTCTCACAACGGTGATGTAAACAGAAAGCGAACACAGTGACATCTCAGAGTATAGTTTACTTACAATTCAAATCCAAAACAGTAGACCGTAGATTTGTTTAGTTTTTGTGCAATTATTATTACACATCAGCTTTCCTTAAGAAGAAATGTTATGCTGCATTTGCTGTGACCTGTGATGGTATTACTTAACCCATTCAAACCGGGAACGCATCTGTGATTCTGTGTAACCACTTCATCCATATTTTATACTTTTGGCTATTCAAAAATAGCATATATGAATAGTATTATGTAGCTGCTATTTTTGAAAAATCTTGAACAAAGTTTGAGGACCACTGATGTTATAGCAACATAGGTTTTTCAGAAAAAGGTTTTGCACACATTTTCAGGATTAAAAAAAAGGCAGATATACAAGCTCGTAGGGCGGCACTAAGCGGCTATTTTTGAATAGCCAAAGGAATCTAAAATGACAGAGATGTGTCCCCGGATTGAGTGGGTTAATATGTAATTTGCTCTGCCAATATGCCCAGAACAGGAATCTCTTGCTGGACTGTTGCTATTGTTTATGATACCTGTGACAGTGTGTCGGTATCTACTACATGCAGACCACATCAGCTCAGCTCATATATCATTACATCCTAGCTTGCACTGTACTACATACGTATATATTTTCATGTGTATTCCACTGTGCATAAGGTCCTGTGCTGCACTATAAACCCATTAAGACCTGAGGCCCATTCTACAAATCCTCTCCGTCGGGTGGAAACCTCATACTCTATGTCCAAAACTGTTACTTTTCAGGATTCAAATTCAAAAGCATCTAAAGTAGATCTACAAGCTCAAAACGCATCGCTTCGTGACGCGTTTCGAGCTTGTGGATCTGCTACTTTTGATACTTTTGTGTAACGCTGTAGTATGATCAAGTAGGGCATTAATTTACGAAAAAACTAAAAACAAGTTAGCTCCATTAAGAATATGGAGGTAAGAGGTTTCTGCCCCACAGCCGGCTTACCTTTGTCAGTCACTCACATGGTTTTATCATATAGGTGGCACACGTTGCGCTACCTGTTTCCTTACATTTAACCACATTCTGACTTATATATCCTACGTCCTTCCCTCCCATGTCATAGTGAAGCAAAAAACAAATAACCAGTCAATATATTTATTTTATTTTATTGAAACAATGAAACAATGAAATGATAGTTTTTATTAAGCACTTATTAATTATTTGACTTTATACTTTTATTTTTTATTACTTACTTTTATTATTTGACAGTTTAATGTCAAATAATGACCAGCTGGAAAAGTCTGCATGTATTTGTGTACGTTTGCTCATGTTTGCGCCTTCTTGTGTGACATCTCTGATATGCATTTAGCATTTAGCTACAGGCCAGCTGACAGTGTTGGAGTCAGCAAATGTGTTTCTTTCCTCACTGTGAACATGATCCACAGCAGAGATCTCCTTGGCCTGAGCTGGGGACTGTCTCCTCAGCAACTTTAACCCTCAAGGGATGGCATGGGATCATCTCTATCTCTCATATCATCTCTCTCTCCCCCATCTCTGTAGTCTACACACACACCCTCACACATCGAGACCCTTGTTTTGCAAGCAACTTGACTCAAACACACACACATTTTCTATGTTTGTGTTCACAGGTTTTGATGTCTTTGGGTGTATACATAGACACTTGTTATTTTTTGGTCTGGATATGCTTTTATAAGTTGCCAGCCAGATATGTAAACAGCCACAGTGATCCATCCATCTTGTTGTTGAGCATTATCTATGTCCTCCTTTGGGACCCTGTCACCCAGGACTAGAGGTAGCTAGTCCCCAGGGGTGACTACTTAACTGCTTGTCACGTGGCTGAGGCCTCACCGTTGCATCATCAAACCTGCAAATAAAAATCAATTAGAGCCAATATGTCATCTGCTTATTTTCCAGCTGGTGTGAGCTGCATGAATTAAAGCAAACCAGCGGGATGGTGTTTTAGATGGGGCCTCTCTGCAGAAGCCTTCACACTGCTAAAATAAGATGGGGAATTAGTGTACTGTGAAATAATTTTGGATTTATTAGCACAGCACAAAAAAATCCTGAGAATGAAAGGGAGCATGGCCTCTTTAAGTCACTGCGTTGTACCCAGATGGATTTAAAATTGAGTTAGCCCTCTGCACAATTATAACGTCTCCCGAATTAGCCTGTATGCGCCAAAACATTTTAGCGTCTTCTGCAATCAAACTTTCTAGAGTCAGAGTGGAAACCGTTGAAGGAGTAGGATGCAGTAGCAGCTGGTTTCTTCTGTCTTACCACTCGGCATCACCAACTCCAGTGAGGGGCTGAGACGTGGGCTTTAGCAGTTGATATATTGATTAGCTTGTGTAACCGATGCCACAGAAGCAGAGCGAAGAGGCTGTTTTTTTTTCTCCAATTGCCCAGCTGCACTTTCCTGCCCTCAAAGATGCTGAAGCTTCACTTTGAGGGTGAGAAGTACATTATGACAGCAATTCTATACCCTCCTCCTTCAGGGCCAAGTACTGCACTACATACACCCATGTTCTGTTCCACATACGCTGCACACATGAATAGACACCTAAGCCTGATTTATACTTTATATGGTTGTGTCATGTGCACAAAAAAAAAGAAAGATCTACAAGCTGTTGTGAGGCTGTAGATCTGCTATTTTTAGCATGTGACACCGGTTTACAACTATGTAAAAATCAGGCTTCAGAAACACTAAGCTGAAGGAGAATACCACTGGCTCTTACATCCATTGTAATGCTCTCCTGCATTGACTACTGATATGACTTCTCTTCCAATTGTAACCTCATTCTGAACAATCACTCCTTCCATAGATGCACTAATGGTGTTTCCACCACAATACTATCCATTCTCTAGGCAGGGTAATGACACTTGTGGGACCTATCATGATTTTTTTTGTGCACGGGTGAAAGCATTTTACAACCATTCAATGTTATGTTTCAACATAGTCTCTCTCTCTCTCTCTCTCTCTCTCTCTCTCTCTCTCTTGTGCCACTCCCCCACTACCCTTCCTCTCCAGTATTGCCATGGCAACCAAGGAAAACATGACCTCACAAAGGGGAGTGCTGAAGTCCATTCAGAGCAAGGTCAACACTTTGGCCAGTATCCTTATGGCACTGGTTTTCAAACCTTTTGTGCCCAAGGTCAAAGGGCAAGTCAAAATGTCAAGGCACGCTGACACGTCTGTTTTCATATCTGTGCAAAATAACCTCTATAACATTTGTTATCACTCTGTAAAAAGTAAAAATAAACTAAACAGCGAAAATAGACAATCTACAAGCTTGCAAAGCTCTGCGATGCGACACATTGTGAGCTTGTAGAGGCTTTAGAGCGTGTTTGTAGAACCAAGGATACGAGAAAATGTGTAATTGATCCAATAAGGAAATCGCTCATTGTCTACAATCTCCTTGAATGATGAACCTTTGCTGGAAATTGAAAATAATGTATAAATGGTTGTAGCGGCCTTTGGGCGTTTGGCCCCTTCCTAAGTGAAAGCCCCACCCGTACCCCCGGACACTGCCGGTTCTCCTCCCAACTGTCCCCATCACCTTTGAGTGTAATTTATATTGAGAATGTACTGTATAATGTAGTCAGCAATTTAGTTTTATTTCTGAAAAGCAGAAGTCATTAGTGTTATTCCCTCCTTATCTCCCACAGCAAAAAAACATTCAGCTGCTTGTTCTCTTTCCCATGAACAAACAGACTGAGGCAGGTATTGGTGATGGGAATGGAATTTATCGTACTTTTCACTAAAAGTTTCTGCGTCTACATATTCCAACCGACATCCGACGGAACATCGCGTGTGATTGGTCTGACACTCTATGCACTCGTGATATTATTTTATTTCTGCAATCTGTCAGAAATGTACCATGTACTGTTTTGAAGAAAGGTTGGCTGCCTGCAGAGAATGCAACTCCATACTTACCGTCTGTATTGAAAGTCATTGCTGTTACACAGCAGCACCACAGTCACAAAATAAATGACAGTCTACTGTAGCGTCTCGTCTGTGTTATTACACAAATATAATAAGCTGCAGCAGTGAGCGGCAGTGCTGATAGGCAGGAGTGGGCGGGATGTGGCCTAGTGACGAAAATATCTAAAATGTTATATTACGTAAATTGTACAATGGCAGACAAAAGTGAATTATAAATAAAGTAGTTTGTCAAAGGGCAGACCCCATGACCAATGTTTGTGCCAAGTAAGTTAATATAACTTATAACTTAGGATAACTGTGCAAGGAGAAGCGGCACAAACAAACCAAAATCCACCCTTTTTTTGTATAAGATGTATGAGAAACTTGAGCTGTTTTTAACCTGTCATTTAGAATCTTTTGAATGTCCCTTAACTTGCATGTGTTCTAGACCGTTTCCCAGCCATAAACAACCTCATCCAACGAGTCAACCTGCGGAAGAGGCGAGACTCTCTCATTCTAGGTGGAGTCATTGGTGTCTGCACCATTCTACTGCTGCTCTATGCTTTGCACTGACCAACAGGCCCAGTGGCCAACAGCTTTTGTAAAGGAAGTGGGGTTACTCTGCTCTTTGGAGCACGGAAGCTTCCAGGAAACTAAGCCTGGTGATTGGAGAACTCTGGAGGCTGTTGAGCAGTTTCATCCCATCAGCCAACCAAACTACCTGATTTGTACTTAGCAATGGCAGAAGAAGAGGACTGTTGGTTGGGTGCTGTTCTGTCACCAGTAAGGGATTGGAGAGACCAAATGTACTAATAGGACAAGAATTTAACCACTTTAACCCTGGCATCCCAATTTTGGGCATGTCATTATATGTGAAAATGTACAAAATAATTTCTAAAATGTTTCGAAAATGATTTAGAAAGATTTTGTGGTTACGTGGTTAAATAATTATATTGATAACACACACTTGGAGAAAGACTTTGTGCCGAGCTTGGCCTGAAGAAACTGCGATACACTCTGATTTTGAATGTTATTGATATTTTGAGGTGCAAGGATTTTTAGTTGAATGGTCTTTTAAAGTGATGAAGGGGGACGGTTTAGTAATCATCAGATGTAAAATGTGCATTAATAAATTATTCATATTCAGTATGTACAAAAGTGTGGTGTTGTCAGGCACTCGGCACTATAAAACATTTTACTATTTACGGGGCCAGGCTGCCAGCATGGCTCCGTTTTGATATTGGCATTATTCTGTTTCTTCTTCTTCTGCCGTTTTTGCAAGTTCTGGCTGAACCGTGCATACGCTTTTTACGAAACTCGGCCATATGATATATGGTCATGAAAAACTATCAAGAAATAAATCTCACAATCTTTTGTCAAAAAGTGACGCTATAGCACTTAAATGCCAACTTTGAACAGGTACAACTCATGCCCTGTTTGACCTACAGCAATAAAACATCAATACACACATGCGTCTACTCACGATGAACAACTTTCACGCTGACTTTTGACCTCTGACCTTTAGATCTCCCACCATTTTGAATTATATGAAAAACAGTTAAAACCTATCTCCTCGTGGGATTTTTGAGTAATCTGCACGAAACGTTTTACACATGAACTTTGGACTTATGCCGACAAAACGGTGGGAGCGGATTTTTGTGAAAAATTGAAGCTTTAATGAGCCAATGAATATTGCAGTTTTATGACAATTATTCATCTGCCTCTAACACATACATGCCTCTAACACTCACATTTCTTTGAAACTTTGCGGTAATGTAGAGGGTCATTCCAAATATCACTGAAACCAATCTTACTCCAATTGGTCAAAGGGGGGCGCTATAGCAATTTCTTGAAAATGCAAACTTTAAACAGGCATAAGTCATGCCTCGTTTGGCCGAAAGTCGTGAAACTTGCTTACACTTGTGCCTTGACTCATGAGGAACACATGTATCACTTTGACCAGTAAGCTCTGCCCTTAGATTGTCTGCATTTTTTAGCAGTTTGAAAAACACTTAAACCCTGGATTTTTCAGCATTTGCGTGAAACTGTATCATCTGTGTGACCTAATTTTTCACCAGTTCAGGTCTGTTGGTCCAATGGCTTCTCGCCAAAGCTACTGCCTCACTACCGAAAGGTCGCCTGTTCAAGCCTCGCTAGAGGCAGACTTCATTTAAAGTGCATTGCAAACAGCCTGACTTTATGAATGAATACATGTGCAATTGTTAAAGATAACATGAAATGCTTATTCGAGAGTATGTTTTTTCCATGTACGACATACTTCATTGTGAAAATAGCCGATCTACAATCTCACAACTTTTCAGATAGCAACGTTTTGAGAGCTTTTAGATCGGCTACTTTCTGTTCCGAGGAGACGTACAATGTCTCTATCGGTAGATGGTAAGGGAACCAGTGATCTAGAGTAGTTAGCAAAACAGAAGCTTGGTCCATCAGGGACGAAAAGACTTATATATATATATCTACAGACACTACCAGGGCTATCATATCCCTAGCTCAATGAGAAGAAAGGCAGCCTATGAGTCTGGATGTCACCGGTTCAATCCCTGTCCCCGACGATGTGTTGAGGTGATCATGATTTGGCATTCGTAGGCTTAAGCGTATTATTTCTCGAGGTTAGGGGTAGGCATAGTTTTACTGAGGTTAGGGTTAGTGAGGGTTTAAAATGCTCATTTGTTAATTGCATGGTCTTCTTTCTCTCAAGTTCAGTCTTCAGGCCCCGTATTATCGCTGCTTGCAGCTATATTTTTTATTTGTTATTCTTAATGTGTATACGTCACTAAGAACTGCTAAGAAGGGTGTATTAAGGGTGTATGTTACTCTAGAGTTATTAGTATTTGGACCGAGCATGTGCCATCGTCTGGCATCTTCATGACGTTATGTTAAAGCAACTGGCCTGTAGTCATTGAGGACAGAGGGGTGTCCCTTCTTGGTCTTTACTAGGACAATGTTGGAGGATTTCCAGAGTTGAGGCACCCCAGCCTCAGGGAGAGGTTGAAGTTCATTGTCCTCATTTCCCTCTGTTGGGATGTTTTGTGCAAATTAGTGTAGGATGCATATAAACTTTGGCAGGCTGCTGTTTCTTGGAGAAGTCACTAGATACTGTATCAGGGTTTTAATTAAGGATTTGAGAGGCAGGATCTTTCCTACAACACTTGAGTTGAAATAGGCCAGCAAGTGCTATGCACAATCCAGCCTGTATAGTTTTAAAAATGTAACGTTCACAACAACCATACTTTTATTTACCATACCATTGTTTCTCTTCTGAACTTATACAGAATCTCCTAATATTAGGCACTTACTGTATGTCCCACTCCGAAATGAATCAGAGTGCTTTATCAGAAGTTGCCTTGGTGATATTATGCTCACCTGGAAATAATGGGTTATGTAATCACAGATCAATTGTCAAGACACTCTTTGAAGGGGGTTAAAATAATCCTGAGAGAAAACATTGGAAAAAGACTCATCTAATATAAAACTCATATAAGAAAAAACAATAATACAAAAAAATATTATGGTCACTCTTCAGTATAATGTAATCGTTCTATAGCAATGTCAAAGTAATAAAGGCTTTTTGAATTATATATTCTAGGGTCTTGGACGTTTTTGGAAAAACAACACAAATTGAGTCTTTTTCCAGTGTTTTGTCTCTTACTTTATTATTCTCACCGCCAGGCCGAAAGGTATGGCCGAGACGTGTGTTTTGCACCCTGTCCGTCCGTCCGTGTGTCCGTGTGTCCTGTCTGTGACCAGCTAATCTCCGGCACCGTTGGCCCGGTCACTGCGAAACTGCACACACACTCCCTGGATGCCAAAGTAGAACCTCTGCCCCGAATTCTTCAGATCATGACTCAGATTTTTGCAAAACACATTTTTTTATATTACTCCTACATATTCTGTCCAAAAATCACGCAAATCAGTACACAACATCTCTATAGTCATGTGATCAAAATGGATCTGTCCGATTTTCCATATTCCATCCTGATTGGCTAAGATTGGCTTCCAAATTTTGCAGGATTGGTCCGTTTTGAACAAAATGCCTCAAATCATGAACACAGCGTGTGTTTTCCATGACATTTTGCACGCACATTCCCACTAGGCCGAGGAAGAAATGCCCCTCTTTTCACATTGGCCTGTTACAGCGCCACCAGCAGTGGTCTAATTTAGCAAAACACATTTTTGGAACAAAATGCCTCAAATCATGAATGCAGTGCCTGCTTGCAGTGAAAGGCCTAAGAAGAAATGGCACCCTTTTCACTTTATTATAGTGCCACCAGGAGGCCACAATAACCTACCTGACCTGGCGGAGACCTGTGCTTCAAGGAGCACTTTTTCTACTTAATTTTTGTTGGTGGACAGGACTATAGGACATGCTCCGTTGTATCCTGATAGAGAAATACGATTTTTAATCCAGCTGACTGAAGATTGCGGGCTCCAGGACAAGAGGAAAGTATCTCTCTATTGATTCTCCCAATCACACTCGGCAGCAAGGCTGGTTGCCAGGTGTGCTGGGGAGAGATAATGTTACCGGACTGTCTGGAGATTGACAGCAGCTCCCCATGATCCTTTAGAAAGCTGACATTCTCATGGCCTCCCCACGGGAAATACATCACTCTGGTTGTGTCGCTTCCTGTGGCTGATAGTCTGTCTCACAATGCTGTGTCGACTTGTAGTTATTAATCATTACCATGGACAGTAATAGGAGATGTTCTAATCTAAGGCCTTGAACAGTGAATAGCAAGCATAATTACATATTTTCTACATCCCATATGCTGTCCCAGAGGAGGCAACTATGACTGACAAGATTGGGTGATGTGCATCACAGAACTGGGCACCAATTACAGAGGTTGATACTAGTGCTGTGATCTAATTTCAAGTCAAAATCAATTAATTTTCAACATCTCATGCACAGAAATCCCCCCCATTGAATACTTACCCATTTAAAGTGTTTTATCTAACATATTGCAGTGGTTTCATTAACCATAAATGTGTTCATCTTGTGCCACCATGCGAGCACACTAGTATAATTATTGATCCTTCATTCTGTCAAAATGGTTACTGATGTTTTTTTTTCCGCAGACAGTTAACTTGTCGTCCTGTTGTCTTGTTGTCCTAGTCTAGTCTTCTTTGTCTCGTCCTATGTTTTTCTCTTTTCTCTTTCTGCGGACTGCGCCCCAGGCCAGTGTAATAACTGGACTACAATAACTACAAATCATGAACCTATGAACCTACTGTATACAATAATGTCACCATTCTATTTTCCTTTGTCCCTATATCATTGCATAGGATCACTCAGTGGCCATGACATGGAGGACTTCCCTGTGTTGACAATGCACTCTGTATTATTTGAAATGCAAGTGCTCTTAGTATCTTGGAAAGGTCTTGCATTTATTTTGAAAGTAAAACAATAGTTTGGACCTGTATTCGTCATAGAATTGAATACTAGACTTGAATAGAAATGAGGAATAGTGCATGGCTTGTTATTGCTTGTTTTCTCTCTGTAGCTCGTGCAGCTCATGTTAAACTCAAAAGCCCATTCATAAATTGTTTCCATCATTTTGGTCATACAGTTCAGTGTGGAATTAAGAATGGGATCTTGGGTTTGGAGTAGACATTGTGAATGGACTGTCACCACAATATCTTCTTGTGCAATATATTACCTCCTCTAGTGTGCAATAGGGATCTGTCGTGGGCCGTGACCAAGCTGGGCGTCAAACCATTAGTTTGTAATCAGGCACCGAGGGCCCTGAGTCTGACTAAAGTGCAAAATCGGCTAGGAGATCTTGTGCCTTCTCGTAGGCCATCCATTAGCCATATTCATGCTGCCAAGACCATGACAAATGGAGAATGGAATTACTTTGTGCCGATGATTTGCAGGGAGTTTGCTTGCTAACTTAAGCCCTAATGCTCCCCCTCTTGTCCTGCTCACGACTGTAAAGTGCCACAGGTAAAGGCTCTGTGAACCATGTTTTTTGTACAAGTTGGTAACACTGACAGATGGTGATATTCTAGCTCCAAATCTCACTTTAGTCACATGCTTGCTATCAACTTGACTGCAGACAACATCAAAAGCCAAACAACAATGCATGGACCATGCATGTTAACCTTTATTCCAGGCATGCAAAAATATACTCAACAAAGAGAGGGAAAAGTGGCATATACATTTTTTCAGAAGAGGAAATTAGACAGTAACATTTAGATTGAATGTTTCAACAGTTTTACTGACAGCAATGCTTAGACAAGGCAATTCACCCTGGAACAGAAGGGTTGTGTTGAGATTTAGAGTAACACTTAAGCAGTAGCCTTCGGTTTGTAGACCAGCTTAGTTCCATGAGCACAATTAACCTGGGCTTTGTTTTTCTAAGATATATGCAGATGTTGCCATTTCATTAATCATAAATTATGAAATATCTTTCATAATTTATTAAGGAGTAGACTTGAAACTCTTTGATTGCTGTTAGCAAGCTTGGATTGAGGGAATCAGACTTGGAATGGAATAGGCTAAATGCTATTTTGTTACTGTCCTATACTGTAATAATATACTATATTGCTATTGATTGCCCTTTAACTTGATACATATATGGTCTTAATTTTTTTAACTTGCCAAAGGTAGTCTCAAAAACAATGTTGTTTGGAATTGTCATAATTATCTTATATAACTAAATTCTGTTCAAACCAAGTCTGATGAATGTCATCTGTAACCAGGTGTGAATGTTCTTTTTCTCTCTATTCCACAAACTAAAAACGATGTGCCCTTTAGAAATCCACACTAGTGAAATAAAACGGTGCTGAATAAATGGTCAAAGTTTTCACTTTTAGAAAACTTGTCAGAATTATTCCGGATCCTTATAAAAGTAAAAAAGGAAAACAAAAACAGCATGTACACTTAATAAAAAGTTGTGCTACAATGGTCTTACAAGTTCTTGTCCTGTGTAATTGCAGAATAAAGCTGTAGTTTGTCAATATAACAGTCCTGTGACTTCATAGAAAAGTAGGCCTATGTGACATTATTACAGACAATCCATCGTGCTTACAGAGATGCTCTAATTGCTGCCATTCACTCAGTCAAACTCTAAAGGCAAAGTTAATTGTTACAGTGATTGTTACAGTGATAAATAAAATAAATAATGATAAGTTCTGTTTGGCCCACAGCATGCCTAGATATTGCATATATTATTTTCTTATATAAATACAAGTACAGTAATACTAATACACAGTGGAGGATACAATTATGTAGGTCAGGGGTAAGGACTTTGTACTATAAAAGGCATTCAGTGAAACAACTGACATATAACAGTCCAATTATTATGATTATGATTTGGGGGTGGTAGGGTATAGGGTACTAAGACTTGGTATGTACTGTAAGATAGAGCTTGAAGATGTAAGATGGACAAGAATGGAAAGGTGCAGGGCCCAAACTGAAGGCTGATTTTATACTTTGTCGCACATTCGTATATACGTTGTTTTTGTCGAGTGACACTTGTTGAAATGGGTCATGTGACGAAGTATAAATGAAGCCTGACACTGGCCAGAAATATTTGGGATACAGTATGTGGTAGGAATCAGAGGATAAGGGAGGGAGGGCATGCGCCTCATTACATCAGACCCCTCCCAGTACAAGGCAAGGCTCCAGAGATTTGGGACAAGTAAAGAGAAAGATATTGGCCAGTGTTTAGGATTGCTGGACCACCCCACATTATGCAGATCAAATCTTTTCGCTTCCATTGTTTCACCATGTGCCTCTATGACAGACCCACCTAGATGGTCCTCATTCCCAAATAAAAACACTGGTTATCTACTTTCAGCATGCTGTTGGTCTCTTTTTTTTCTTTTTTTGTCCAAAAATTATACAAAATAAACACAAATCCCCAAAACATCCAAAATGTATTCCCAGTCCCGTTCACAAACCCCTAATAATCCAAGTGCTGACAAAGCAGCCATTGTGATTCTATCAATCCGGCACCACTCAACATACAAACCTTTTATAAAATGTGCATCTGTCTTCATTTATACTGCAAATATCTGTATTTCTATATGCTTTGAATGCAAGAAGGTCAACAAAGAATATACGGTATAAGAGGATTATAATGCAACTTGTCCAAAGTTTGTAGTCTAAACCCAGAGCCCATTTTGAAAGTTACCACTTTATTCCTTTGTTTTCCTCTTCATCTTCATTTTGTCTTCATATACAATCTTTACCTCTTCATATTCAGAAGTCCATCATTCCAGCGAGAGACATTTGTCCTCTTTACCAAACACAGCTTACTTTTTAAGTTTTATATCAGGTTTTTTCATTGTCAAGCAAATGTTACTGGATTCTAATGCATGCATCTCTGGATACTTTTTTTGTTTGTTTGTTTGATTGATTAATTCATTAAGTTGCTACAGTACATATTTTTTGACTGCTATATTTTTTTGCTTAGGTGGTGTCTTTGTGTAGTTACAATGTGGTATAGTTAGGATATTTTTTTTTTTGGTACTGGAATGGACACAATGTATTTATATTATTTAGGTTTTCTTGTGCATCCATGGTTTGGCTTGCACTGCCCTTTATTTTCCGGTGTACGGTCACTGGGCCACTGTGGAAGAGAGGTGGTGATAGGTATTATGAGAGAGAGAGGGAGAGGGAGGGAGAAAGAGAGAGAGAGAGAGAAGGTTAAACTAACAATCCTGTCCAGTATTTTGACTGATGTAATTATTGTAGGACTTAGAGCAGCAGGGGCATCACTCCCCTAGTGACACAGTCCACCTGCTACAGTAGCTGCAGTGCTTAATCAACACACACACACACACACACACACACACGCACACGCACACGCACACACACACAGACCTTGTAAATCTGCTGAGTTGGAACACACTTTTCATTCTGTGATGGTGTCATATATCACTCCAGCAATGTGATATATGTAATGCATTACTTTTTGTTGTAGACTTGTAGTAAAAGTTGCAGGAATATGTTTCATACTGACTGGAAACATAATACATGTTCTCAAGCACAGGTCCTGTTTGTAGCTCATTTGCCATGATGGATATGAAGACTACTAAACAGAGACCATTATTAAAATAATTGAAATTTTAATGTTTTAATTAGACAGTGCTGTGCCTTTACAAACATTTGCCATGCACATCTGGTCGGCCATTTAAATACATCTCGACTTAACATTTCATCATTTCCTTTGGATTCAGCCAACTTTAACCCTGGTCCCTGGCGTCCCAACTGTGAGCATGCCAAAACAGACAGGGGGGGAAAATATCAAAAACCTTTTGAAAATAACAGCTCTACAAACTCACAACGCGCCACAACGCATTGTGAGCTTGGGACAGTTGTTATTTTCAAAAGAAATAACTGAGGTTAACTGGTTAATAAATGTTTGACGTGCGTTAGTGTGTATTTTGTATACCTGAGACAGAGACGAACACAACGATGGCGACGATGCCCAGGATGATGGAAACAACAGCAAGCAGACGAGCCAGTCGACCCAGCCTCCTGGCTCCATCCACATCCCCCGACTGCAGACTGTTTCTGGACTGGAGAGAGCGCACGCACGTACGCACGCACACACACACACACACACACACACACACACACACACACACACACACACACACACACACACACACACACACACACACACACACACACACACACACACACACACACACACACACAAATGAACTGAGTGAGTTATGTTTTATATATTAGGCTGTTCCTTTCACCTACATTCATACCATAGAGGAACTTAAACTAAGCGCAATTGCAAACCAGTTTAGATCTAAATCCTGACTTTTACCTCGTTGAGCTCAGTTACATACACTGTATGTTCAGTGCGATACAGCATCGTAATTAAGCGACCAACAAAAGCCAGCAGAGTGACTGATATTGCAATCCTATGTGGCCATTATTATTTTTTCATTGACTGAGGATGCTGTAGTCCAGAATGGGGCGGGCTTTTACATATTTATTTTGCAAAAAATATATATTTAGAAAATAATACTAATAATGTCCTTTACAACACTGGTTAACCATAATGAAAGTGTATGAATGCACTATTAGCCTACATTTTGTCTCAGAAATTCTCAGATTGGAACATTCATATCTTTGTTAAAAAGGAGGGTATTAAAACAATGTGGGCATTATATAAAGGGGTTATAGTGTCCTTTCTCACAGCCTCTGGTAAAAAAAAAAAAAAAAAGGTTGGAGAGTCTTAGTCACTTCAATGTTTGAGAGTGAGTGACTTTGAAAAAGTTGGATTTACTGACCTGATCAAAGACTTTACTGCACAGACATCAAGGGCATACCGTTATTCTAACTGTTGCCAGTCATGTACAGTACTGTTAAACGGTGTTGGTCATCTCTCTCTCCACCTCTCTCTCTTTCTCTCTTTTTCATTCTCTCTCTCTCTCTCTCTCTCTCTCTCTCTCTCTCTCTATCTCTCTCTAAAATGGAATCAAATATGATTTCCTCATTAATGTGTTGTATGTGACTGCTGCTCAAGCTTGAGGTTTTGAGCGCTGGCAACATGCTCTGCACTTGATATACTGTATGTGCTTCTTTCAGATATACAAAAACGTCTCTGTTCCTATTCATGGCCTTCATTGGCTTAGTCAGGGATGGTGTATGTGCCTGATATTGTATCTGATATTTCCTCTACAAATATGTAAAAATGTCAGTGAAACACATTCATTATTGTTCTGTGAAGCTAAGAGATAAGATAAGATAGTACCTTTATTTATCCCTCAAGGGAAATACAGTCACCAAAGACAGTGCAGACGTTAAAATACAGATTACAGGGCAAGAAGTACAAAAGTACTGTAGATACAGCCTGATTGAAATACATCACAGTCAAAGCAACAAACACCATCAGTGCGTTGGCAAAAAACATAAATAGGAATATGCAACATACAATATACAACACTATACACCCTCAGCAGTACTAGTGCAAGACACAGGAAAAACAAGAGAATGCACAGTAAGCAAGCATGTCTAATAGTGTCCTTACCGTACTGAACGGCTTGTTTGTTGTTTCCGAACAATTAGTCTACTGAGCAAGGTGAGCGACCATTGTGTGCCTCATTATACATCTTCATAGCTAGCGGCACAAAGGATTGTCTAAGTCTATTGGTTGTCCCCGCGGGGAAGATGAATCTATCATTACCCCTGCTGCTAAACCTTCCCACAATCTCCAAGTGAAGGGGATTTAAGTGGTTGTCCATAATAGTGTCCAGCTTCCTCGCTATATGGACCATCACCACCTCCTCCACCCAGGCCAGGGTAGCCCCCACGTGGGAGCTAGCTGTTCACGTTGCTCGTGTCCCTGGCATTAATGTCCCTGGCATTATTGCCCCCCAGCATGCAATCGAACGGACTGATAGAACATCTGCAGAAACCTTTTACACACACTGCCTCCTCAGTGTGGTACAATCGGTGGTACGACCGGTGTAGAACAATCTACACCGGCCCTTGCTGTAGAGGGCATCAGAGTTGTCAGTCCAGTCCAATTGTTTGGACTGGACTGACAAGAACTGGAGGGGCCCTCTTGCTCCTGCGATAATCCACAACCATCTCCTTGGTCTTCACCTCGCTCCACCTCACGAAGTCCCCCACCACATTGTCGTGTTTTCACCTGTGATGCAGCTGACGATTTCCGACAAATTCATCCAGGAACTTCTGGAGGTGACAGGTTTAATAGTTGTAACGGAAGTCAGAGGTGTAGACGGGGAACAGGAAGGGTAACAGCACAGTACCCTGGGGAGCACCCGTGTTGCTCACTAACACAACAAACCGACATCCCTTCATTGTCCCGTACTGCGGTCTACCTGTGAGGTAGTCCGTAAATCCATGCCACTGTACCGCTAACAGGTGTGTCTGCATGGCGTTGAAACCCCTAGAGAAGTCAAAGAACATGATTCTGACTCAAATAGCCAAGAAGAACTCTATATTCAACTAAAGAAATAGCCAAGAAGAAGCAAGCAGATAGAACTCTATAATCAGCTAGAGAAATAGAAATAGTGATAATAGCGACAACAGCTACTTATCATTATTCTGCATTCTGCATACCACGTTTTTGTTCCCCATCAGACATTGAAGATTTGAGTGACTATTTCACCCCTAAAACCAGCACCTAAGCTAATCTTCATAACAATCTTATAGCTCAAATATACACAGTAAAATCATCAGTGTTATTTTAATTCACAAGGGTCCATTTAGTTCCATTTGGAAGCATTTTTCTGTATAGGTCAAGGAAGCACAAATTGCAATTTAATCATAAAAATAAAACAATTCCATTACACCAAAAATATTAAATTGAAATAGATAGCTGTAGAACGGCAGCAGGAGAGGGGAGAGGGGGAGTTACGTGGTTTGACGGACAGTTTGAGGATCCAATGGAGTTGGGAGGCTTTGTCAGAGGCGCTTTTTAATACTTTTCATTGGTTCAAAAAATGTTTTACACAGACGTAAAGGGTGTTCAATAGCGTTGATTAATGAAAAAAAAAGAAGCTGAAAATGTAGTTAGCTGGTTCTCATTGGACAGCGACGATGAGTTTCTTTTTGCCATGAGCCACCATGTGTTCACACCCACTTCCATTACAGGGCAGCCCCCTAAACCACCAATGTGATATGTTACCTCCTTAGCTATTTTTGAGTATTAGCCCAAGAACAAAGACCAACAATAACTTGGTTCACCCATAAATTACCCAGAGAAGGTTCCCTCCAAGAAACAGGATGCTGAGGCTCTCTGGTGGCGCGCTCACTGAGTGTTTGTCTTTGAAATATTTATCAGGTAGGTTCCATTAATCGGTGAAGCAGCTTTAAAAGGGAAATCAAACAAATCATTCACTTGTAGAATATTCCAAACATGCCATAGTATTCCTTCTTTTTTTTTCAAATACATTTTACAGTAAGATGCAGTAGTTTTTCTTTTTGATTTAATCTATTAATATGTTTATTGCTTAAAAGGTGCCCAGTCCATATGGGAGGAATAATCCATGACTATTGATATAGTTAATGAAAAATAATGCATGATACAGAGGCAAATCCCCCTCCCCCCTCCCCTGGTGTGAAGCATGGGGGGTGGGTGGGGGGTGGAGAGATGCGGTTGCCTCCACAGAGTGCATAATTATTTTATAACCGCACTGCTCGGAGTTCATTATCCCCCTACCATAGCCACTTTCAAACAATTTAAAATAATAATAAAGTATTTACAATCTGTAAGTACTGTATAGTCTTTATTCATATTTTGGATGATATGGTGTTCTTTAAATACTGTATAAACTTTACATCTTCATCAACCTTGGAATAAACACTACCTAGTAGCCTTAGGAGCTGTATGAGCACAATCTGTGTCAATCAGTACTAATCTTTTACACACAAATGTATATCACCGTGTTTTATGTGCAGTGCATAAATGTTGCTCTTCGGGTCACCTGTGAATCTGCCCATCTCGACATGAACTTTAACATTCATTTATTCCATGCTGTGTTGACACTGATGGACAGATGTGACATGCAAAGCCTATTGGATTGAGGAGATGAATGCAGCGATGTGAAGGGGTTGTATGTCAACTTAATGCTGTATGTATATCGCTTTATGCCTCCTTCATAGAAGGAGGCAGGATGATATGTAACATGTGTGCATGTGTGTGGGGCGCATGCCGCATGACGGATGGTGGTGAACCCTAAATCTAGTGTGTTGCTGCTTTCCTGACTGAGATTCCCCGAAAGATAAATCACACACAAATGGCAATCCCTTCCCATTAGCTTTGGTTCCTCCTTAAACTCCTTAGTGGTCCCCGGAGGTGCACACAGCTACAGACTAGAAAACAGATCAATAGCATGCAACAGATTTCTAGTTAAAATGCATTATGTTTCATAACAACAAACTGTCTGTATGGTTTTGGATTTACTGTAAAGCTGTAATGATAGTGAATAAAACATTATTTTAACCCATTAAGACCTGAGGCCGATTCTACAAATGCCTTCTAAATCAATATCTCTCAAACAGCGGCACGAAGCTCGAGGCTCTACAAGCTTTTTTAATAGCCAACGCTAAAATCTAAAATGACACATATGCTTTCCCGGTTTTAGCCAATCTGTATGCTAGCGGTTCTAATCCCAGGTAAGACATGAAAGTTATGATTGCAGCTTAATACTTCAAACATTTCTGCATCATTACTGTAAAAGGCAAGTGTAAATAGAGAGAAATAGGTTGACATGATAATGTGCTGTATTCAAACCCAGTACATGGTACTGTCTGTGGTAGAGCCCACAAAGTCCCTATGAAGCAATCATTTACTTTATTAGACTATGAGCATTAATAGATGAACAGTGCACTATTGTGTATCGTGTAAATGTCCATAGTACTGAACTCATTCCCACTCACCTCACCAACATATAATGAATAATTTTAGGACACAGTTATAAAGTGCTTTTAGGGCCACTTTTCAACTCCTACTGTGACTCCCGCACTCTCTTCACTTGAAATTAATTAATTAATTAATTAATTAATTAATTAAATAAAGTATAATTACAAGTGACGAAGCCTTTGTCCCATGATAGTCTGCCCATGGTGTTCTCTGACTCGTGTGTAAAATGGTGCCCTTTTAAAACAGAATTGTGCAAAATCAAACTTTGAATAATCTCTCACTCATCTCCACATTCCTCAAGCATGGATTAGGATAGAGTTTAGGACAGATATTTGATGACAGTGAGTTCCATTGTATTTGTTTTTCCACTGATGCAATGGTTTAGAAAAGTCCATTGTATTTGTTTTTCCACTGATGCAATGGTTTAGAAAAGTGACATTTCTCAGAAAGAATATGTAAGTACTGTATAAGTATCATCTTTACAAGGGAACCACTGTAAACATCAGGCCAATATACATATACCCATGAATGCCCTTTGGTTGTCAACTGAGTTGATTCTTTCCTTTTCAAAACTTTATACTTATAAATCAAAAAGTAAAAGTACAATTGTAAAAGTAAATCAAGCACTAACCTTCCCATAGTTTTTTTTCCACGCTGAAACAGCAGCAGTGAAATAAATGCATGGGGAGAACGGCCCAGCAGTGTTTCATAGCTTAATTTATCATGACAGCCATTTTATGCTTATTGTATATGCTTCCTCATTAATATTCAAATGAATAGGTTTATGAGCACAAGAAGAGGAATAAAATCAATGTTCTCAGCTACCATCTTACCAACCGAGCGAGAAGCATAATTCTTAACACAGGAAAATGCCAAGATGATCAAATAAAATGATTGGTTGAGCTTTTATTTCCATAGCTTATGCAGTATTAGGTGTATGGCTGCCACATTTTTTATTCAGAACATATAATCTGACATTTTATGTGTGTGTGTGTGCACACTTTTGCCTACTTGCAGGGGCATCACGGCCATTCACTGTGTGTACGATGCGATACCCTCACTCTCACAGATCCGTGATTTCATACCCCCCACTTTTGAAAAAAATTAAATAAATTGATAATAAATCGGTAAAATCAGGCAAAAATAAGAATTAAATAACTTAACCCTAAAACCGAAATAAAGTAACCAAAACACGAAAAAAGTAACAAAATCCGCCCAAAAAACGCAACATTTTGAAAATACAGAATTTGTTTACATTTGACAGTCACAAATGTTTTTCACGCTTTTTCAAAAATAGCAGATCTACAAGCTCATAGCGCGGCACTCGCTGCCGCGCTATGAGCTTGTATATCTGCTATTTTTGAATAGCCAAAGTGTAAAGTAAGGGGTATAGTCCACCGAAAGTCCACCCCCCCCACCTTCTGAGAGCCTGTGACGTCCCTGCCTACTTGTCTTTGCTCTTGCAATGCAGTTGTTGCCTCAGTAGCCTATAGGATAGGATTACACTTCTACCACTGCAGTGATAAAGAATCGTCCCCGACCCCACCCTCTCACTCCCATGAGCCTCTCTGTCTCCAGGCTGTCTCCAGTAAAGACCCTACAATGCACTTGGGAAAAACCTGCACAGATGCCCTAATCCCATGGTGATGCAGTAGGAGTTTCTCCCAGACAAACAAAACAAAAATGAGTGCATGTAAATCATCATGATTAAAAACATGAAAATGATAGTCAGAATGTAATTGTTTTAACCCAAACAAGCACTTGTATATAAAATGTTTGGCCTAAAACCTGACTTTGGCTTTCAGAGAGTATTTAGTCTTGATGATACTGTAATTAAGAATTAGAAAACTAATGACATTTTGTTGGAGGAAATGTGTGGGCTGTTTTAAAGCAGCTGTTCAGTATGACATCTCGACATCTTGACATCCTGTCAAGATGTCGAGAAGCCATATACTGTGCTGTGTATAGACGGATTTCCGCGCGACGTCATCACAGAGCAGAATGCGCAATCTGCGCATGCTCGGGGGAAACAAATTGTTGCGCCGTTCACTCTGTTGTTATGTTCGGGAGTTAGATAGTCATAATTCTGCTATTATAGGCATAATAGGCATAATGCTGCTATTATATACAAACAGATCCAACTTCCAACAAATCATTTTTATTGAGTAAACAAGGTATTACAAACTGCATAATTTAATCTACTTTCATTAAACCCGGTGAAGATCATTTCTTTTATGAATGGACATTTGACCAGAGCTGCTGCGGGTAATGGCGCCCTCTATAGGCTTACCCCTCCTCTGCGCGGTCATATCCTCTCAATGTTTACAAACATGAAACCCGTCTATAATAAATACATTCTATAGCTCATTGAACAAAAACTGAAGCAAGATAGAGCCTCTATTGTATGAATTTACAGAAATGCCATTGAACCCCATTGTACTGTACACTATACATTATACACCTACACAACTGAAAGTGATAGCGACATGAGCATATCTGTAAAAAGCATATTGTCCAGTTATCAGTTTGAATGGTGTTTTGAGCTCACCAGTTAACCAAGGTGTACTGTACATACAGAGGTCATCTGAACCTCATCAACCTGAATACAATTATGCCTGATCAGGGTTGGTGGTTAATCGATTCATTGATACATACAACATTTTAAAAATGTATTTACTTTTTTTTTTTTTTTACGCGCTTCTCGATTATTTGAGAAGCACGCTTTATATTGTAATCGATAGAATAATCGCTAAGAAAATAATCAATAGTTGCCGCGCTAAATTACTTATGGAAGATTGTATGGGCTGTAAAAGACACTATAGTGTGTGTGGTAAATAGTCTGCTTTTCACAGTCCGTCTCCACAACAAGCTGCTCAATGGTGTCCATTATGTCTGACATAAAGCTGTGAAGGAGAGCTTTCACTTCTCTAACCCTCTCTCTCTCTCTACAACTAAAGTGGAAACTCCCTTGTGACAAAATAAACGTGCGTGCGTGCGTTGACACGTCAGAATGGACAGTAGTATTGTAAACAGTATACAAGACACTTTCATGGTAACAGGCTACATCTTCCCATTCAGAAGACAAATATCACCAGGCTTAGCTTTCCCTGAAAATCAATAATGTCATTAATCAATCCAAGCGGAGGTCCCTCCCACTCATACACACACGCGCGCGCACGAGCGCGAGCACCTACGCATGCACGCAGACATACGCATTACACACACACACACACACACACACACACACACACACACACGCATGCACACACACAGTCACACACAGTCCTCATTATCCGATAACACATCACCCAAGCTATTCAGAGGTGAGATCTTGCTTTTCAACTGCTGTGGTTTATAGCTTATACATTCATAAAAGCACGTCTTATATTTGGTGGTTTTGGTGCATGGGGATTTAATATCAATGACAGCATGAGGGTATTTTTCTAAGGAGATGTGGTCTAACAGGGAAGTGTTGTTGAAAGGGCCTCCCATCGATTTAAGGTGCTGATGTGGCTTTTCTCTGTGATGTGATTCCAGATCAATATGAGCTTTGCCAGGGCACTCATCTTACCATACCCTCGCACTGCAGTAGTTGAACTGAGAACATCCACTGTGTGTGTGTGTGTGTGTGTGTGTGTGTGTGTGTGTGTGTGTGTGTGTGTGTGTGTGTGTGTGTGTGTGTGTGTGTGCGTGTGCGTGAGCGTGCGTACGTGTTTGAGAGCGAGCGAGAGAGAGAGAGAGAATCCTAATAAAGTCATGACATCTGAGACAGATTATTTGACATAATAATATGCTCTAAGGTGATTGATTGACAGAAAATGTATCCACCCTGGACATTTATTTTTTATCTGTTTACTAAAGAGCTGGAGAAACGGGGAGATCCTTGTTACTGAGCAAACACTCTGCATAGCAATGATTGCCATGGGATATAGAGCTATTTAACACTTAATAAAAATGAAATCACTCACTTCCTTTAAGGATTTTCAATATAACTGTTTCGGCAAGAGCATTACAAAGTACATAATTGTGCACTTTATTAACACTATAGGCGGCTGCAGTTATGAAAAAAAAGCACCTCACCCAAAACAAATTGCAACAAAACGTTTTCCAACTGTTTCTTGCAGTATTAGGTGTCCTTAATAACATGAGCACTGGAAAGGTGTTATTTTCAAGATGGCGTCCAAGATGGCCAAAAAAACTTTAAAATAACCTAATTCCTTCATTATTTATTCTAGACAAGTACTTTTTGTGTTTTACCCTATGTTTTGGGGGCCTAGAAATCCACTGGAATTGTCCAAATTGCAGAGATACAATTAGATAATTGTGAAATCCAATATTTTGTTTGTGACTCTATTAAAACCCTCTGAAATGGTCACCCGTTTCAAGTTAACTAAACTAATTATGCAATAAACTAGTTATATATTTTTTTTACTGGAACAAGGCTTCAAGATATCCTTAAAACACAAGTCACAATTTTCATTTTTGTCAATTTTGTCATTCAGAGAAAGAGAATATTGTCAGTTGATATAGTATTGCATGCAATATTGAAAGGTTTTGGATAGCTCTGTGGATCAAATGTGAATCAAAGTGTCATATTGTAGACACAAGATTTTGAAAAACAATAAATAGATTTTTGAAGAACTTTTTAACACATTAGGAAGGCAATCAGTGTGAGTGAGTAAAGAGGGGTGGGGGTGGCTACGGAGGTTAGTGAAGAGCTGTCAAAACCCATGTCTCTACTGGGGGCCTAGGGGCAGAGGGGGGTATGGGGGGTAGGGTTGTGTGAGGAGGTAAAAGGGGGTCTGGTGTAGAGTTTAGAGGGCCTAGGGTTCCCCTCAGGTGGGTGGAGGGGAGTATGGGGAGTGGGGGTCACTGGATTGCTCCCTGGGCACTTGGAGCACAGAAGAGCAAAGTTATAGGAGCCAAGGAGACCCTGAGCTTCTCCTCTCCCCCTTGTCCGAGGTGCAAAACCTCCAACAGTTGGCTCAGACATGTTAAAGCTATAGTGGGGCACTTGGGAGCTCAGGACGAGTGCTCACAGGCAGTTAAAGAGAATGGGGCTTGTCGGCCCCTGTGGTGGTAGTTCTAAGACCTCCACGTTGTGCATCGCGATAGCCAAATTCCAATATTCAAGTGTCCATCATCAAGTCCTCCACTCCCGCCTTAGCCCTGCCTCCGAAGGAGGAGGTGAGGAGGACGTAATTTTTAAGTGACAGCAATTATGACGTGTCACACAGTTGGATTGCTGGACTATTCCGGAGCTTGGAGGGTTGTCATGTGAGGAGGAGAAATTATACGCCACCGCGCATTTCAACAAAGACAGTTCCGCAAACGATACATGAAAGATACACTTGTATCTTGCCATATTTCACTCCAAGTGGCTTAGGGAGCCTGCGCTCACCTGGTTCTCAGCAACTCCAAAAGCAAATTAGCATTTGGAATGCAAACAATTTCTAAGTCACGCTGGAGGACGGAGTGAGGAGGAGGCAGAAATTAAGATTATGCGTTAGGCTGAGAGGAGTGTCCCTATGTCGCCTGGCTCACTGGATAGTCCCACTGGTCCCAAGTGGACCTCCATGCTGGCTCCTATGCCCGAGATGGGCACTCGTGAGTGGCCATAGTTAGTGAGGACTGAGGAGGGACCCCCCATAGTGGTGGTTGTAAGACCTCCATGTGGTGCATGACTGTGTGTCAGGCAGACAGGGGTGTCCCTATGTCGGACTGGCTCACAGGAGAGTCGGTGTCTGGTTGGTGGCTGACCATTAATATTCCCAGGGGCCCCCAGTGACTTATCATTATGGCTCAGAGCGTCCTTTCCCCTCTCCAGAACAAAAAAGATAGTCTGACCATTAGGTGTATACAGAAAGCAATGCTTGTTTGTTGGATAGCAGCAGGGACACAGCGTGGAGGTCGGTTAGATCGGGATTCTATGGGAGACTGGAGCCCAGGGCGTCATGGGCTGTCTCCTATGCCTTCTTGATGTTAAAATTATGCCCATATATGGGCCTGCCCCCGTTTGTGCCCATACTGTATATGGAGCTGACTGATTTGTTTGTGCCTGATGCCATGACGACATATTGAGGTTAGACAACACACTCCATATTTGAGTGTTACTGCATTGGGACCTCCTTATGGTTATGGCTGAGTCATAGTGACATGAGCAAGCCAATTTAAAAGTAGGACACTCTAAATGTATTTTATAGTTTACTCTAAATCAACTAAATGTATTGAATAATATAAATACAATATCTACAGATTAATTATGAAAATTTGAATTAATGGCGGCTGTCACTTGAATGACAGCATGTTGTCAAAATGCCATTGTTATGCCTCTAATATTCAGTCATGACTAGCTCGTCCTGCCCATATAATGCACTATGTACAACTCTTGAACACTGCCGTCAACTTAAAGTGGAACTGAACATACCATATACCTTAGCCTAAACTTGAATGAAACTCAATCATGTGACTTTTTTCTAAAATGTGTGAAATTCATCCAATTAATCAAAGGCTTCTTTTAAGTGCTTTGCTGATGCAATAAAACACTCAATTAATGTGTCATTAATTCATTAAAGTTATGTGGATACAATGCCACTTTCTTCATTCTCATTCTGTTAACATATTAAAGACTTTGAATAAGAGTGCATTAGTCTATAAGTGTAGACTCAGCACTGTTTTGCTGAAGCTGCTTTGATTTGTCCTATTCATCCACTGTGGCTTGATAATGTAATTACTACCAGACTTCCTATAAGAAATGTTAGATGTGTCTGTATTCTTCAATCTGAACAGTGTTCCATGGGATTATGTAGTAACAGCGTAACACTTATTACTCCAATACCCAGATTCTGTCTTATCAAAGGTTTTGTTGGAATAATTGGGTACGGAGTTCACGTCCAATCATGGATGCAGTATTAGATTTTCTATTAAGTAATTTATCTACAGTATGCATGCTGCATGCAGACGCACACACGCATGCGCGAGCGCACCGTCCCACACACAGTGGGCACGAGAAAACCCATCTATCCAGCTGTAGACTTGCTTGCCCATATTTCACAGGCAAATCTGCAGAGCGAGCAATAACAGTCCTGCAGTTTTGGCTTTCCCATTACTGGGATAGGTCAGTCTGGGCAATAAAAGCCCTTAACCCAGTTTATACCACTCCACATAATTGCCTTCCCATCTTCTTTGCCAGCCACAAGCCTTCACCATAACAGGACCACAATGGAAACAAGAAATCAAGGCTTTCTTTGTGTTATCTTTTTAGCATTGCTTGCTTAATTGTACTGTTTGCAAACTGCTAATAAAGTATTCAATCAATCAATCAAAACAAAACATCACACGCAGTGTATCTGTCATAGCTCTGAGGCCTCCTTATTCCTCTGGCAGTCGGCTGAAAGTTGTTTTTTAGGGGGAGCTGGTGCTAGAAATGACAGTGGATGACAATGATGATGAAGATGATAGCAGACAGTGCACCACTTTGCCAGTGCAAAAACTGCTGACTCTCCTTAGTGGCCAAGTGGGACTTAAGCACATTCAACATAATTTGTGTTTGCTTGTTTTTTGGTGGATTTGAAAGGAATGAAGTATAAATATTTCATTTGAGGGTTCGTTTTTTTTGTTGCTATCACTGACATGGACATGGTTGCACTCAGCTAGTAGATTCAAAAGGAATTGTTATGCACATCCATGTATGTCGCTGGTTCAGGACAAGAAATAAGCATGTGTAAGAATAAAAGAAGTCTGCATAGTGCAAACGCTTTGCACATGCAGTAGCCTGCGCTGACTTCTTTTATTCTTACATGCACTCTGATAGTATCATCATCAGAGGACTTGAGACAGCAGTGATCATTGACCTTTTCTTTCATTCAGACTTGCCAAAACAATCCAGTTTATTGAATGGCAAAGCACATAACCAACATAAATCTGTGACTGTCTGGAGCAGACACACCCACCACTACTACCCTTCTGTACCCCCACTTTGTGGTCCAATCTGGACCACCTGGTGCATAGTATAGTTCAAACAAGTGATGCCCTCCACTGATGTATCCCTGACTCTCACCCACTCACTTTGATCAGACCTAACACAGGGATTGATTCTGTTCTGCTCTAGTCCAGCAATAGGAAGTACTTCCTAGCCATTTGCTGTGTCTCACACTCCTATCTGCTCTTGTAGCCTCTGCACGGTTCTGATCCCTTCTGCTAAATATGTTTCCCCTGCAGTGGGGGGATGTCAGTGACTCAGTGACTTGTACCCAGCAAACTGCTGCAATGTGACCTCTGGAAAACATTAAATTGACTTCTCTCGCCTTCTATTGAGTTAGTGGCCAGCTCTGGTTTCTCCCTCTCTCTCTCTCTCTCTTGCTCTGTTGTAACACACACAGGCGCACGCACACGCACGCACGCACGCACGCACGCACGCACGCACGCACGCACGCACGCACGCACGCACATGCACACACGCGCACACACACACACACACACACACACACACACACACACACACACACACACACACACACACACACACACACACACACACACACACACACACACACACACACACACACACACACACACACACACACACACACACACACACACACACACACACACACACACACACACACACACACACACACCAACAGACCGTCATTGGTAAGAGGCTGATGGGAAAGTAACTGGGTCAAGATGATGGCTCAGTAAAGTAATACCTGTCTCAGTTTATTATTTGATATTCCCATGGCATGTAGTTCCCATTATAGAGATATTACAGAACAAATAACTTCACGGCACTGCACTCTTTTCATCGCACCTCTTAAGTTTAAGTGTACAGTAGGATGTCATGTAGTATGGTCCAAATTTAATTAATTAATGAAATATTATTTTTGTGGGAATAAAGGTCAGTCAAGGTGGGCGACAATTATTCCTGAGCGCTGTGGGAAACCCTGCTATTTGTGTTTAGATGACCTGCCATGAGCATTTCCCATCATTTTCTACTGTATTACCTCATTGCGCCATCATTTGTTGGTCCAAATTAATTGCAAAGATGAATCAGATAATTGAAAAACAATTGGGGTAGTAATTGAATGTGAAACTAATTGTTAATTGCAACCCCTGCATTGTGTGAGCAGCTTGATGGACTAATGCCATGATCATGGAATCAGTCTTCTACCACGGTATGCCTCATCAGGGGAATGAATCGCAAAGTAACATCTCATTTGCAGGGAAAATGAGTCTGACTGGATTTTGAGCAATTATAGTACTCCAGTAGTCAACGTCTTTCACTGTATACTGTATGGTCAGTACTAAACAAAGCAACACTACAACAACATTACTTATTTGTTTTAACTATCTTCTACTGGTGATCATGGTGAAGCAAATCTGTAGTACAGCTACTGTATATGCTACACAATGTCAACAGTAGCATCATAGCAAACTGTCTGTGCAAATTTCCATCTCACATCACTGATGTAACGGAGGGATTTGCAGGAGTTGTGCATCAGCATTGTCAGCATCCTGGAACCATTTCTGGGGAGATGAATGAAACGTCAATACAACTAAACAAATAAAGTCAGAAGCTTTGACAAGATGGATTTGGTTTTGGTTTTGAATGGCAGCAATTGAGCTGTGATCACCCGAAGCCGGAGGCCAAGGAAAGTTTATACTTTGCACGACGACTACTGCATTTTGTTAAGTCGAAGCCTGTGGAAGGACTGAGCTGGGGCCTTATCATACCCTCTTGTGCGTGCGTGCGTGCGTGCGAGCGTGCCTGTGTGCAAGCGTGCCTGCCTGCGTGCCTGCGTGCAAGCGTGCGTGCAAGCCTGAGAGAGCTCCAAAGTTTGTCCCTTGCTGGATCGTTCCATTTCCATCAACACCCAGAACGATAACACCACGGCTCCTGTTCCAACCGACCAACCAATCTTGGAGTGGTCCTAGATTGTCAGCTGTCCTTCAAGGCACAAATTGCAGCGATCACTCGATCCTCTATTTGTACAGTACAACATCCGAACGATCAGACCCTTCCTCAAGGGAGTCTGTCCAGCTCATTATCTCCACGCTTAATGACTATTGGAACTCCCTCCTTACTGGTCTGCTGACTTGCTCACTCAAAACCCATCAACTGATCCAGAATGTCATGGCACCCCTTGTCTCCAACCTCCCATATTTTCCCTTCATTGGCTTCCAGTTGAAGCCATATCCAATTCAAAACATTGGTGATAACCTACAAGGCAATCAAGGGCATGGCACCCCCTTACCTTCAGGATATGATACACCCCTACACCCCTTACCGCTCACTTATATCAGCTAACAGGACGTCTGCCCTTGCCTTCCCCAACGACACCCTGGCAACACTCCAAGCGTCCTAGACTCTTCTCCCTTCTGGCTCTCAAGCTGTGGAATGACCTCCCCCCTCAGTCACGACTGCAGACTCACTTCCCCATTTTCCTTCGTAGTCTGAAAACTCAACTCTTCAGACTCTATCTCAGCCCAGCACACCTGAGTTCTTCTATGATTTCTTGTTTCCTATTTTCCATAGATGCGAGTTGGTTACTTGTTCATATAATGTATGTTATTTAGATAGAAATATACTGTTTGCATGTCCACAAATGCTTGTATGTTGTTTAGAAAGATAGATTATGTATGGCCGGGCAGAAGCAGGACAAGATGTCTGATATTGCACTTTGTAAGTCGCGCTGGACAAGAGTGTCTGCTAAATGCTTAAAATGTTAATTGCCAACTTGGATATAAAGTCCTGTCCAGACCAGTCCTATCGAATCTCACTTTTTGACATGTTTTTAGTCAATGATCTCAGACATCTGGTGACATTTTTGTTCATGCTCTTATGTTGCAAGTATGCTGAGGTGTTATTACTGTGGTGTTACTTGTGGTGACCACACTGTGGACGATTCATTTGAATGGTCCATTATGGCTTGATGGGAATATTTAACTGGTTTTGTTTGAGCTGTCAATCTCCCTGGGCCTTGGTGTCTTGTTTGAGAGGGTGACATTCCCGCTTCAACCCCATCCTCTAGCTAGGACTTAGTCAGAGCCTCTTGAAAGATACGTGTTGGATAATATGGCTGCTGCAGCCCTCTCCGGCTATATACGCTGATGTGATATCTAACTGATAACCAGTACAATCCTCAGTGTTAATGTACAGTAACTCTGAGGAGCCTATGGGTATTTTTTTCCATCCCCAGAATGACATTAACATTGAGGATTTTACTGGGGTTACCAGCTGTCACAATTCATGCACGCACACACACACACACGCACACGCGCACGCGCACGCACACACACACACACACACACACACACACACACACACACACACACACACACACACACACACACACACACACACACACACACACACACACACACAGTTTGAATGAATAATGCATATAACATCTTTGTTTTATTGGCCATCTGTCAGTCCAATAAGTTTCATATGACCAGAATGTGTTGATGGATACTGATAGCTCTTTTATTTATAGGACATGTAGGCCTCCACACTAGTGCTGTCCCCTCATAGTTGTTTAATTGACAATCATGGTCTTAGTTGACCAAGATTTTGTTACCTATGTTGTTTTTCATGCTTTTTTCCATGCAGATCACTTAAAAAAAACTTTAATTCTGCCAGTCTTTAACTGTCAATAGCCATCACCCAATGTGATATCAACATTAGAGCATTTAATTCAATTTAAGTAAATGTAAAAGCTGTAGCCTTAATTGAATGCACATTGTTCATGAGTGATTGGAAATTGGTTTTGAAATGTTTAACGATAATGATTAGAAATGAGTTATTATTATGAGTTATACTATAGTGTACTCCACAATAGTGCCCAGTTCTCCCCTCAAAAATTGTGCACAGTTCTCCCTAAAACAGTGCCCAGTTTTCCCCAAAGAAAACATAAGACCGGTTTTCTCAACTGCCCACTTCTCCTGTTTGGACCAATTCCCATTAGGGTTCTATACAAGATTGGCAAGGCTTATTTAATTACAAAGGCCTGTATACTTTGCTGTGGTAGTCTGTTCCACAGCTCAGCTGGTCCATCGGTCCTGTCGGCTATGCACCAGTGAGCCTTGGTCATTTATTGTGAAGCAGGGACTGTAGTGCCAATGCACTGCATGGCACCGGAGGAGAGGTTGCATGTTGCTTACGCTGCACTATTATTCCTCAATGAGTCAGTTAGACCAGGAGAGCAGGTTACATAATTTAGTTGGACATGGTTAAAGCTGCAATCCATAACTTCCATTTCCTATACCCAGGATTCGAACCCGGGTCTCCCATGTGGGATACCAAACTTCTAGTACGGCTCTTTCAAGAGGGAATCCTCACTTGGCCCGGGGGAGATTATTCCTATGTGAGGTTGACGCAGTACCAGGGGTCTGCATTTCTCAATGGAAGACGGCCCTCCAACCACTGCAGACATGTAGTTATGTAGACTATTAGCATAACCTGCTTCACCATACAGATGGTTAGTCATTAAAAATAAGACTCAGACTGCAGCTTTAATCAAGCTCAAAAAGAAAGGCAATATCTGAATTGTTGTTAGGTTTAGATTAGGCGGGGGGGAGAAATGCAATGCAGGCTACTAGTCTAACTGCAGGACATCCCGGGCCATTGGTTGAATTAACTGATTGCTATGTCTACCCTAGAAGCAGCTGATGTTGCAGGTGATAGCCTTTCATAGAACTACCGTTCATTGGTGCAATGCTTTGGATGCCTGGTGCTTTTCAACCCAGCAGTGCAAATCAAACGGATGTGGAGGTAAATGAAATACAGTGGTGATCAACATGTGGGTCGGGACCCCCAGGGGGGTCCCCACATGATTTTGAGGGGGTCCTCAGATGACAGTGAAGTGACAATTTGTGAAAATAGCCGATCTACAAGCTCACAGACGTGAGGCGTGGTGAGCTTGTAGATCTGCCATTTTCACAACATTTATCTGTAGAACCATAAATGTAATGCCTCAACTCCTACATTCCAAGTGCTTATCGGGGTGGGGGGTCCCCAGTTCAAATATGATTATTTTCACTGCCAGAAAAGGTTGAGAACCACTGAATTACAACACAGTGCACTTTCCCCCCCAAAGACACTTAAGACTTACCATAATGGAATAGACCAAAGCCACGATGCTGACGGGCCAGGCCGGGCAGAAGCAGGACAAGATGACCAGGATCAGATAGTCCTTGGGCTTCGGGGTCTCCTGGACCCCCGCGGAGGACCCCCTGCGGCTCAGGCTGGCCCTGGACGGGGACAGCGGCGCGGCGGCCAGGTGGCCGGCGGAGCCTGACCTCAGGGGCACGCTGTGGCCGTTCTGGTCGCCGTCGGACTGACCCTGCTGGCCCTTGTTGTCGCCGCTCACGTTGAGTGTGAAGGACGAGGACATTTTCATGCCGTTGCCGCCGGGCTGCTCGGTGGTCACGGACAGAAGTTTCTCCGTCTCGTGGGAGTCGGGAGGCTGCGCGCCTCCTCCGCTCTCTCCTCCTAGGTTGGATTTCTCAAACTCAGTGTCTGTGTTGATGGCCATTTTTTTTTTCAAGGTAAATTATGAACCGTTAAAATGAAATCTCTTCCCCTCGCGTTATGAATTATTATCACAGACAGGACACTCTCACTTAATTTCCCATAATTGAAATACCCTTATTCTTAAACACTATATCCTACGATCAATGTAGGCTGCGTTTGATTAATAGGAGGCTAATTATAATATCATTAATCATTTATCATTAATATAATATTAATGATAACTAAAATGTAGATTACCTGAAAGGGGGGACTAAACCTCAAGTGCAATGGAACAAGACAAAACAAAAAATCAGAGCGTAAACAAATTGAAAGCGGAAAGCTTCTTCCACATGTTCCTCCTGTTGGATGAAGAATGGTTCCTTCAGCACAGATCTATCCGCAGGGGCTCAGAACAGACCAGATCAGATATCTGCCCTCCTCTCCATCCACAGTCCACAGCAGTAGCGCGCCAAGCAAGGAACAATTCACCTGACTCTCCCACCGCTTTGTACCATTCCTCACTAGTTGACTTTCCCCCTTAAAACTCCAAAGAACGATGAAAGGTCTTCTCGCAGATCAGTCTCCAGCCGGAGATAAGAAGTGAATGAATGTCCCCTCTGCCCTGTATAGTTCGTTCCGCAACGGGCTGTAGTGAAGCCTGAGCCTCTATACTCCTCAGCACTCTGCAGCAACAGAGCCGGACTGATGGGCGCAACTTGGAACCAGTGTTGCCAGATTGTGCGAGAGGAATAAGCAAACCTGGTTTTATAGGAAAACAAGCCCAAAAGAAGCAAGTCAAGCAACTTATTAGGCCACATGACATGAGCACTTTAAAACCTATATGTATACAAATCTGGTATGCGGGACCCCCCTGGCACAAAACATTTTCAGATGGGGGCGTTAGGGACAAATAAATATTAAGTTGGGGAAATATTGCCACTGGTTTAAATTACAATTAAAACATTTGGAAACAAGCCCACACAAGCAACTGCACTTTATAAACAAACCCCAAACAACCGTAGCCCACAACTACCGATATTCAACAAGCAACTTTGCAGAAAAAGAAGTCCAAAGTGGCTTGTAATAAGCGGACATGGCAACACTGCTTGGAACGGGGCAGTGCGGCGCGCATCGCCCCCCCTCCCCTCCCCTCCCCTCCCCATCACACACCCTCCTCCATGCACCCCGCCCCCCTTTCCTCTCCTCACAACATCAGCACCAGGCAGGCAGCAGCTCATGCATGGAAGCCAGTTGCTGGGGAGTGCCCTGGTGGTTATTACAGTGCATCATTATATAACTGCAATGTCTATCTGCTTCCATTCCTGCGTGGTGTGTTGCATGCATGTCTATCAGTGCTGCCCTGTCATTTAAAATAACACAGAAACGTTGCTATATGATAATACCAGAATGGCATTTGTTTTGCTCATGCAGGGCTCATTATGTTAGCCATGTAAACCAAGTGTATATTGCTGATGCAGGGTTATCAAATGTTTTGCTGGATAAACAAGCTCCTTAATAGCTACCCCCAAACAGCAAGTTCAATTTTATGTGCAGGCGAGATGGTTGAGAAGTTAAGCATTAAAAACCTTGTTATTTATACAGTGCTGCTACAGTATACATGCAGTTCTGTTCTGTCCGTTGTGGGTCATAGGATCAAACACAAAACAAAAGGTAGAAACATTGTTCATTACAGCGGGCAGTTGGGTTTCAGCAAAGCATATATGACCTAAATTGTCATTGTCAGAATGACTTGCCAAAGTATATAGCCTACCATGATTGATTGATATATACATAGATAGACTAGACAGCAAGGGTATAGCGACATGAAAACTATGAGTCAAAAGAACAAACCACCATCAACAATGAACGAGGTATACACTCTATCCCTGCACTATGCAGAAACAAAATATACACAATCACAGTGTCATTACAGTACCCTGCACTAAAGTGCACCCCTCACTTTGAGCACAGAGCTCTTTATGAGCATGTTAGAATAAAATAAATACTATTGTCTTAGTCTCTGTCTAAGGAGTTTTACTTGTGGAGAGCGAGTCTTTTTATGTAGGTATCCCATGCACTATGCATAAGCAAATAGAATCACTGTGTCATTACAACATCAACATAAGACACTGATATGAATACAGAGTCAACATTATCAGTATATAACAACTGTGTAATAGAATACACTGTTGACATTACAATAGTCTCTGTGCAAGTATACTGCATGGGTGTTACTCCAGAGTTATCAGTCTAATTGACTGAAGAGAGTGGCAATTCCGTTTCTCGTTGCATGTCCTCATGGTATTTCAGATAGTCAAAGAGACAGTGCCCACAATACCCTCATACTACTCTGCCACCAAAATGTGGAATGCCCTGGCACCGTACTAAGATGTGTAACACTGGTTTCTTTCTAAATTGGCCTGGAATCTATCAGGAGGCCACAAGCGGAGTTAAATGTAATTTTACCATCTCTTTTGTATAGTGTTTGTATTTGGTTGGAGACATGTATTATTGTGTACATTTTTATGCCATGTTGATGAATTGAATACATAGGACCACAATGGAAAGAAGTCCCCAGGACTTTTTTTTGTGTTATCCTTTTAGCTTTAATGTCTTACTGTACGACATGCTGTTTACATTTTTGACCAATAAAGTATTCAAACAATCAATCAATCAATCAATCAATCAATCAATCAATCAATGGCTACCTGCACAAAGGACAGACCAAGTCTCAGAGTTCCTCTGGGGAAGATGAATCTGTCGTTTCCCCTCTTGCTCAATTGCCCCTTTATCTCCTTGTGGAAGAGGTGAGAGGGGTTGGCCATGACAGGCTGTGTGTAAGATAAGACATCTGCAGCTTCTTGTTGTACACCCCGAGGGACTTGAAGTTGAGCCTTCTCAGAAAGAACAGCCTGCTCCAACCCTAGCTGTAGAGGGTATCTGAGTTGTCAGACCAGTCCAACAACTTGTTGGACTGGTCTTAGCGTGATGTATAACATTTATGCCATATATGTAAGACGGTAGGTTGCATTAGATTTGACTGATTAACCAAACCCCATCCTTTGGCACACCTCGTCTGGATTGATGTCGCCCAGTTGTGCCGGGGTATTGACATATTGCTATAGTTGTAGCAGTTACCCAGTACCAGTTTAGGCTATGCACACTACATTGCCAGCAAGCATGTCCTGGCCTGTAATGCTTAATGACTTATGTAATGTTATTTTTTGTTGGTTTTCTTATTCATTACAGTGGTGCATCAGTGTCTGTGTGTTGTGGCTCCAATCCCCTGTTGGTGTGCTGTGCTGTTGCCTACAGTATTAACGGAAGTGTAGTGGTAGTGGAAATACAGAACTGGGGGTTCCCTGAAACTGATCTCTCAGCATAATGAAATACAAACAACCTGATACATTTTGTGCACAAACATACTGCACACAGCCACACAAAGTAGTCCTGTCTGCAATGCACTCCATTGTCAGCGGTTTCCTGGTACCCAGAGGCTGGCTACAGACTCTTAATAATAATAATAATGTCTTTATTGTCCCCTCAGGGATATTCATCTTCACAGTCTGTGAAAGTGCCAGCGTAAAGGCCGGTCCACACAAATGCATGCAACATGCAACTACAATCTCAATAACATTAAGTTTACCCAGATGACTCAGAGAGATCCTTATGGAGACAGCACCACTTTGTGGACATGTTATGTAGTTACAAGTCAGAGGGTGCAGCTTGTTTATTTGATTTCAGAAGTCACAATTACATTTACAATTACACAATTACAAACCAATTACAAAAAGGTTATTTCCAGAAGTGTCATATTTAATTTGTTACATTTTACTTTGTCCAAAAAACGATTGATTTATAATCTATTCTAACATTAAAAATCATTGCTGTTCAATCGTCACCAAAATCGATTCATCACAATGCATCAATGCATTTTACACACCTAAAAGACACTTAGCAAAAGTTTTGCTCCAGTTCCAAGAATTCTGGATACCTAGGCCTATATTATATCGCTCACTCCATGTGTCTCCCTCCTCCCTTGATGTATACTTAGTTGCACGCAGGTATCATGCATAGAAATTAGTAGATCTACAGTACAAGTTCACAATGCGTGCACTGCAAAGCTTTAGCTTTCATCGGTGTTGTGTGGACCGCGGCCTCATTCCCAACTGACAGACTCTGCGATCACACTAGTGGCGACAAAGAAACAGGCTACAAGTCATTTTCAATGGAAGCCAGTGTGACATCAATCTACACAATTCAACAGGGACTCTGCAGCAATGTAGCTGACCACTCTTGGTATATTTGTTTTGCTTTTGCCACCACAAGTATCATCAACGCTTCATTAGTCTGGCATTCCTGGTCAGAACATGCCCTTGTATTTCAATTTATCCTCCTGGTTCTTCTCTTGCATGCGCATGTTGAGTACATTCAAGTCTCTCTTGACAGTCTTCTTCATGCCAGGGTCCAGGTCAAGCACGCGGCTGAAGTCCTGTCGAGCCTCTGCCTCGTTCCACACCTCCATGTGGGCCTTGCCGCGCAAGTAGAAGGCTTTTTTATCACCTGAAAGACACACAAAGACACATCAATGTGTTGCAGTGGCACCGATACGAGACCATTCCTGTTAGTAACTTTTTAGCCAGTCTTTATGACAGTATCGTGATCACAACGTCCCGGGGTCATTTCCATTCCAGTTCCAGTTCCATTTTTCATAATGAGACTCTCTCAATACTTGCTCCTGCCAATGTGACAGAGGGTTATACTACATTATGTAAATAAAGAGACCTTAACCAACTGTTTGAAAATAATGCCTCACATGTACTTCCACTTTTGGATAAAAATGATTCAGGCTGTGCATACAGTTACAGTATTAGGCCATGGGATGCATTCACACAGCTACCATGCATACAAATGTACAAACAAGTGCAGACATAGATATGTCACATATAGGCAAGGCTTTGGAGGCCAGTGGGGAGACGCCATGTGGGTGGGGAGATTGAAATACTTGAAGCTCCATGAGGTTGCTTTCACAATACCAATCTGTTAATTGACTTGAGTGTGATGAATGTCCTGTCAACAATGGAGACATCCTCATCGATTGACAGACAATGAATCAAATTATATGGTAGTAATCAAATAATCAGTTTAGCGATTAAGCGATTGCTATCATGTTATTTACGACTTCACCAAAATGTGAATGTTTGTCCATGTTCCATATTATAAAAGGAAAATAATGTTATTGCCTGCTGGGTAAACATATAAGCAATCTTCAAGATGTGTGTTTGTACTTAATTATTTCTCTTCTCTTTCCATACCATTATTTTATAGTCTAAATTAATCACATGTAGATTTATCAAAACATGTTTTAAATTAATCTCTTATTTTCTCAAAAGTCCTGGGATGGGTTTTGCAAATTAGCATCTGCTATAAACACTATGATACTTGCAATTTTTGTAGGCTACACTGTATCTGTCACTGTCAAATGTACCATGAATATAATCTATATATTTTACATTTTATTATGAATATAAACATTACTTGCAGCCCTAATAAACATACAACCATCCAGTGGCCCACCTGGGTGCTGTTTTATAATGTCAGTAGTGTGCTCAATGATTTCATAATATTCTTCCATGTGCAGCAGACACTGGCAGTAGTTGAGAGTCAAAGTGTTTCCAATCTTCTCTAGCTTCATCCATGGCGTCGCCCAGGCCTTCTCCTGAGGATACATACAGTACACACTGTTATATGACAAATGTATGCTAAATGCATAGACTGTATAAAAGGCTCAATGACGTGATGCTTTGTGATCTTGTAGATCAGCTATTTGTGGTGTGTGACACCACAGGCACATGCAGGGCAGGGGGCTGAGGGGCTTGAGCACCTACCCCTTTGCCCCTAATGCCTAAGTACCCTTAAAAAAAAAAAAAAAAAAACATTTGACAAATAATGATAATCTTGCTATAATTATTATTATTTTTGTTATTATATATTAAATTAGTCAGTTTCAGTTTTCACCTGATGCAGTGATGTCATGTGCCCTCCCACCTCCACCACTGGTTAATACTCCCTCCCCATTCATAAATTGTTGCTTTTAGACTTTCGTGCAGATTAGTGTGTTCATTTCAATTGTGAGCTTTTGTTAGCTTTGTACAGAGTCAGGCTAATAGTTTTGGATAAAGGTCGGGTGGGCACCTAAATATTGTGGGCACCTCAATGTTAAATTGGCTATTTGTTCCAAAATGTAAAAATAATATATGTTTGCTGTGTGGAAATAGAAATAATGTAATAATAATTTGAACATGCACGTCATTATCAGACCTAAATTTATCCTTCAACTTCTTCTTATGCCCAATGGTCATCCACAGGTTTTGTAACAATTGTACAAATTAGGCGTTGTCTTTGGCCCCATGTTGTACCTGCTAAATCCAAGACAACATTTTGAATGTACAGTATAATATCTCTGCTTTGTCTGTTGTTACTACTATTTCTTTTCAATTCAATTTTTCTTCCATGACTCAAAAGCATTTCTCTATCTATCTGTTCCCTTTTAATGTTCCATACATTTTAGCAAAATACGCTCTATTCACGGCAGCCATATTGGCAAGAAATTGAGCTACTTCCTTACTTCCTTCAAAGGTGTTAACAATGATATGGATTACATTAAGGCTCTGTTCCATTTAGTGTTGCAGAGCCTTTGCAGTGAACATGCACAATATCAGCACTCTGACTCTTTTTGACCAGAATGGAACACAACATTTATCAGTATCAGTGGTAACACCTGTGAAGTAAAGCACTTAATACATGCTCCTTCCGATGTCCAAACGTTTTATCAAAACGGGAGGTGAAATAGCTACATTTTGACTGCATTTAGAACTTCTGATAGATTTATTCGGACACTCCTGCACCTCCAGATGTCCTGACTCTGCAAAGTAGTTCGGAAAGTCCGTCCAAAATGCATCTTTTCTGACATCTGAAGGAGACATCAGAAGGAGCATGTATTGGAAATACTAGCGGACTCAGTCAACTAAGTATAGGGTGTAAGTGGTTAAGATGCAGTATGTCAACATTGCTTTAGGTTTGAGTTCATGCACGTGTACATGTGCTGTGCACATATGGGTCCTTCTGGCCGATCCACACGGTCACGACCTTTTTCTGTTCTGGCCCCACAGTGGTGGAATGAACTTCCCACTGATGTCAGGACAGCAGAGTCACTGCCCATCTTTCGCCGCAGGCTGAAAACCCACCTCTTCAGGAAACACTACCCTTCCTCTTTGCCTGGCCTACTTGTTGTTAACTAGTTGTACGAACGCTTGTTTTATTGTTGTATTGTTTGTCCCATCAAAACGACAACATTCATCCGGGAGGGACGGAAAAAGCCCAAGCATCTTCCTACGAAGCCAGAAACTGGACACCTAGCCATGGCCCGGGACTGGAAGATGCTGGTCGATATTGGACAGCAACTAATCTTTCCACCTGAGATCGCTTCCACCAACCTTAGGCCAGACATGGTACTCTGGTCCCCTTTACGAAAGTCTGTGTATATCATAGAACTCACAGTCCCGTGGGAGTCCTCTGTTGAGGAGGCCTATGAGCGCAAGAAACTGTGCTACACAGAGCTGGCAGCAGACGCAATTCAGCGTGGCTGGAACGCAAAAGTCTGTCCAGTTGAAGTGGGATGCAGAGGATTTGTGGCTTTTTCCACCATCAGATTGCTGAAGGAACTTGGAATCCATGGACAGGCTCTGCGGCAGACCATCAGAGCAGTTTCTGAAGCAGCTGAAAGAGGCAGCCAGTGGCTATGGATCAAACGGAAGGACCCTTGCTGGGCTCTAAGAACATGACCCCCCCCCCCACACCTGAGAACCCAATTCAAACCCCTCCAACTTCAGGAGGGCATATGAGGTATGCGGTCAGCTCTAGGGTTGGCTCAGGGAAGAGGACGCCCCTGCCTTGCACAGTCCCTTGGGATGTCAGCCACTTAACAACTAGGCAAATCTTAATGATTGGGCATGGGACACAAGCTAAGGCTTTATCACCCTGTAGCTGGCCACCTTTGATGAGGGTGTGTTTGAAGGCCGAAATACCCCCTGATTCAAGGGCACACTACTGAGGATGTGTCCCGAAATTGACATCTTACCCCAGTCTAAGAAAGACACCTCCCATGCCACTCTCGTAACATCAAGGCAAATCTCATGTGAGTGCACACCATCTATTGGCACAATGGACAGTATCAACATCACGTCCCGTGTTTTATGATTCTTATTGGATCTTGTTTAGTCGATACACTTATTTGTTTTAGCTCTTGCTCATTTGATTTAGCTATTTTGTCTCATCTGTTTAAGAAAGCTGATATATTGCACTTTTACCTTAGCGCTAGGTATACTCTTGCTTGTTTTTGCAGAAAATGCACTTCTGGTGATTAGTAGTTTTCGTTCCCTACCTATGTTGAATGCACTTATTGTAAGTCGCTTTGGATAAAAGCGTCTGCCAAATGACTGTAATGTAATGTAATGTGCACAAATCTGCCAGACAATCTTTGCATCGTCACACAGATTTAAATTCTATTGGTCAGGCTGCTATTTGACAACAAAATCACGTAGAAAACGGCTAGTTACCTTTGTCTGAATGTTTTTGATGCAGATAAGGGCCTCCTTGTATTTCAGTGTGGCCTCTGCGTAGCGTCCCTGTTTATACAGCATGTTCCCCTGGCCGTGCAGCACAGGCACAATCTTCAGCCTCTCCTCATCATTCAAAGCCCAGGACTCCCTGTGGTACTCATTGGGCTGCTGGACCTGTTATTTGCACACACGCACACACACACACACACACACACACACACACACACACACACACACACACACACACACACACACACACACACACACACACACACACACACACACACACACACACACACACACACACACACACACACCTATCTATGTTTCACATTTTCATTGACATGGTTATAATCTACAAGATGTAGTCATAGAACATGATCTGTAACTATAATTCAGTGTGGTTGCATGTGTTCCTTTCTATCTCCAGCTAAGAAACAATGCCTACTGCTTGTCATATTTGCAAATCCTTTGTTCTTTCTTTTTTAACCTTATTATATGCCAGATACGTCTGTGTTTAGCACATGGATCTATACCATCTCAATACAACACATTATAAATGAGGCTTTGCTGTGTGTGTTATTGCTAACCAGGATCAGCTCCATGACAAAGTAGAGGGGCTGCGGCTCCCTCATCAGTTCATCAAGATCATCATAGCCAAGGGTGCTGTAGGCAAACATGTTGGCCATGCCACACCCGTGGATTTGCCAGTCTACTGCATCTAAACCCTTTGCAATGTGCCTCATGCTCTTGGCCACAAGGGGATAAACGCCAGTGTGCTGAGGAGTAAACATATGTTAGCCTTTCTTCATGAACTGATTTCATTATGCCATTTTTAAATAAACTTTTAAGCAGCATCTAACCAGCTAGCTCGCTAATATGCTAATTGTCTTTTTTTTAAACATAATTCTTATCTCTCCAGTTAGGCAACAGTGTCCTATTCCAAGACAAGTTTGCCCCCCAGTGGATAGGCCTGATAATACAATACAATCATAATTTAGACTGGTGCTCTCTATAGTGCAATATGTAGGCCTGTATATATCATCCATGTAGATGAGACTGAATACATGCACTAAACCCCCGTAAACTCTAATCTGAGGACTGTGGCAGTTCTGCCGAGTCAGCATGATTAGGGAAAGCTGAGGCTACTGCAGATTAATGACAGCACTGTCTGTCACTGCAAAGGCATGGACACACATATTGTATGCACAGACTAGACATGAACAGAAACACACAAGCAAACGCACGCACGCACGCACGCACGCACGCACACACGCACACACACACACACACACACACACACACACACACACACACACACACACACACACACACACACACACACACACACACACACACACACACACAGACACACACACACACACACACACACACACACACACACACACACACACTAAATTTCACATTTTCATTGATATGGTTATACTCTACAAGATGTAGTCATAGAACATGATCTGCAAATATAATTCAGTGTGGTTGCAACCCAGTGTGCCAGACAAGCCCCCAGTGTATCCACCTGGAATGCGAAACCAAACATCTACCTTTTTCACCCAAAGGGGAATCCCCCTTGACTTCGGCAGGGATTCTCTGCTAATCTGGAGGCAAACTAAACCGTATTTAAATCCAAAGACTATAAAATGTAACTGAGGTAATAATTAATGCCAGTGCCTGTCCTTTGCAGTTGGTTATGTGCCACGTGTGATGATATATGTGCTTTTTTCTTTTTTTTAAAATCCATATTTACACACACACAACAAAAGCCAAAGAGTGCAAACAATCTAAGCTTTCTGCAGCCCTGAGTAAAGGCTGCCATTGAGGCAACGCAAAAGCTCTTTGTTTTGACATGGCTACACCAGTCTCATCATGTGTACTTTTGGGAGTACCAGGATGGCTGTGTTTGTAGTATATATTAATGGTGACTGAGAGTAAATAGAGGTTCAGTACCCTGGTACAGTAAGTACTTGTGCTTTATGCTTATTATGATTTAAATGTAAACACATTTCACTGCGTCAAACAATACAGATGATGTCTATAGTTTCCTCAACCATGCCCCCCACCCCCCAGACACTACACCAGGAGTAGGAAATCCTTTACAACCTTTAAACCATGCATTGCGATAACTCAACTCAATAACTTCAGGTACTTCCTGAACAGCGGTTCAAGTCACTACCATTGACCACTCACGATGACGTCACACCAGAACTCGGAAACTTCGCCGATCCTCATTGAGGCCAGCAGTGTCTCCCATACGTCCAGTTTAAACATGTTGCCGACCACCACTTCCATTGGCCTTCCCACCACCTTGCTGTCGTCTATCACTGTCCGCTCGTCGTTACACAGCTGGGTACGGAAATGGAATGTTATCTGTGGAGATGGAGGGAGGAGGTGAATGGAGAGCAGAGAGAAGAATGTATGGCGTGTGTCACTGTTTTGTAACGGGTTCCCAATGTTGCATAAGGATTATTTTCAAAGACTGGAACCTTTGGGAAAATCTGGATGACCCAAACAATGCTAAAATAACATGAATGTCACATCATGGTAGTGGGACATGTTCAAAAGGCCATCAAGAACAGAACATTTTGAGAACAGGACTCTGTTGGCTTTGATCATTTGTAGATTTGTCTACATATCAAATAGTTGCTGTATATAATCAATTATGATGTTTCCTATTTGGCAAGCACCATGCCACATTTGGAAATAAATAAATAATAGAATTGAAAAATCAGTGTGTTTTTCTAAATATTTTTTGTTATTCTTTTATATAACATATGGCAAATGTTGATATGTTATAATTTACTAAATAGTCTTATTAACCCAGCCCTGTTTATAGGCTAATTAGTACTTTGTTGTACAACGGTGTTGCGCAAAAAATAGCGCAAATAACAAGCTAACAATGCATTGCATTGATTATTATCTATAATCGATTAAATCAATTTGTTTGATGAACTGTTGCACCCCTCAAAATCTTTGCAAGGATGACATGAAT
>NC_139945.1:45704445-45734445 GCF_963454915.1 Gymnoscopelus microlampas | reverse complement strand
CATTTTGCCAGAGGTTTCATCTGTTCTGACTTTAGAAGGTCCACACAGGACAATTCCAGCCTCAGTCAATTTTACACCAGACGCACAAACATATTCATGCATGGACACATGCTCACACAGCCATGCACACAAGTGCATAGGCCTATACATTAGTCTGACTGGCTTAGCCATATGCTGCAAAATCCTGAGTGTTCATTTTTGTACACTTTGAGAGTCTGCAAATGGAACCAAATGGCCTGGGAAAGGTCCATTTGGTTCCATTTATCACAGTGAAATCACACCAGTAGCAGTTTTATTGTGAAATGCAATCAAAATGGGCGTGTCTGAGGTATGAGTGACTACCTCGTAAATAAGTTGTGCTTCGCTGCTTCGACCGGCTGAAGGCAGCACAGCTGTGCCGGGCAGCAGAGCTTAGAGGCAGGCAGGAAGATGCTTGTCAGTGGCAGATAGTTTCTAAAGGACATATCTTCTGGTTGGCTGCCCTGTCTCTTTCAAAAGTTGAACATTACTTAACTTTGAAGCTCCGCACGTCGTTGTCATGCTTTAATTAGGGGTTTAAATCAAGAAGAACATAACTGAGAATAAGCAACTTATTATTAAGTTAATATGTCAAGATATCACATATGTATTTACTGCTTGATGGTTTCCACAGCAGAAGACTGCATGTTTGCTTCTCCTCCAATACATCATCTAAATACCAGTGTGCCTATATAGTGCAGCCTCTCTTAAAGGGAATTAGAACGCCAAAAACACATCCACAACTAATTCAGAGGCTTCATCATAACACCCATTAGCGCCAAGCGCTGGTGTATAGTGCCCAGAATAGATAATGCGCCCTATGAACAGTAAAATTGGCAGGGACACAATGCCCCCAATGCAGTTTGCACCTTGAGTTCTGCGTGGTGCACCATATATCGTCTAAATAGGGGCCTGAGGATTTGACTGGGTAGCCTTTTACCATGTTGATTCATTTCATAGTATATTTCTCTGACGTCAAGAACCCAACGACTTTAACACCACACAAATTAACCACCCTTTAGGACTGTTTAAAATGTCATGAAATCAGAAGTAACATTTGTTATTGTTTGATGCTAAGCTGTGGCTCATAAACTAACAGGGTAGCAATCCATCCATCCCATATGAAATGACTGAGAAGAGTAAGAAGTTGAAGAGGAAATTGCAGCTGTTTCGCGCTAATATGAATGCTAATCCTTTAGAACCACTGTGCAAACTGTCATAGAGTGCACAATACACATCATTTCTTGACTTGGTGCAGGTTTTCCCACACAGAAATGAAATTGCCCTCAGTTAGGGGAAGGCTTTCAGGAAGTCTACATCTTGAAGAATGTCTAATCAAGTTTGCTCTTTATTTTCAATATTTGTCTTCCATAACGTTCAAACAATGTATGATAGGTGATAGAAAGGCTGACTTGTTGAACCTAACAAAAGGGTTTCAAGCAAATAAAGGAAAGTCTAGCTATATTCTCTCTGTGATTTAGTCACAATTGTGGGGTCACTCGTGGGTCATGTGATATCCTACAGTTCTACCAGTGGTGTCAATTAATAAAGCCCAGTGTGAATTCTCTCTCCATTTTGAGAGTCGGGAATTTAAAAAGGTTCAGCTTCAGTCTATGTTTTAGATTTGATTGTTTTTAATATCTGGTAATACACTTAAAGGAGTACTTAACCAATTTTCAACATTGTCTTCATATAATTGGTCCTCACTAATGCTCATTATAAGATTATAAGATGGTACCATTTATGTCTACTTGCTCTGTGTCTCAGAGGTGTGCTGTGGACAGTTCAGAAACCTGCCTACCAATGACATCATCGGTAAGCAGGTTTGATCACTTCACATAATTTCAAACTTTCTTTTTTGTATTATTATTTATTGATTTAAGACCAATGACTTCTATTTCAGTGCGCTAGCTTTCCAGTAAGTGCAAGGCTGTCGTTTCTATTTGCTTGGAAAACCCATCAGTCATTGTTGGGCAGGTGTCTGAGACACAGAGTGAGTAGACAGAAATGGTGTCATCTTATGATCAGCATTAATGAAGACCAGTAATATGAAGATACGGTTGAAAATGGGTGAAGTGCTCCTTTAATCAAACTGTATTCACTGTTCCTTGTTTAAAACAAGCCTAAACGTTTAATACACACTGACTCATAGCTAGGAGGTCAGAGGACAGTTTCATTTCTTGCTGGCCATAGACTTGCAGTGCCCATTATGGCCAACAGGAGGACTGCAGGACAGCTGTGTGTGTGTGTGTGTGTGTGTGTGTGTGTGTGTGTGTGTGTGTGTGTGTGTGTGTGTGTGTGTGTGTGTGTGTGTGTGTGTGTGTGCGCGCGTGTGCGTGTGCGTGTGTGCCTGTGCACGCGTGCGCGCATGTGTGTGTGTGTGTGTTTGTGTTTGTGCGTGCGTGCGTGTTGTGTCAGCTGTGGCTGTTGAGACTTGAAGTTGCAGGCACATCTCTCAGGAATGCCTTGCACTGGAATCTAGTGAAGGTATGTCATCATACGGCACAAGAATATTCTAGAATGATGAATGATATATATTAGCTACAGACAGTACCATTCCAAACTGTTACAGACAGTACTATTCCAAACTATTACAGGCAGTACCATTCCAAACTATTACAGACGGTACGATTCCAAACTACTAAAAGTTAAGTAGAATATTAAAAGCATATTCTACTTAAATGAGTCATACCTTTTTTTGCCAATTCATATCGGTCAATTCAATATTCCACACTAAACTGGCTCCCGGTCAAACACAGAATGAACTTTAAAATATTCACCACCACCTACAGTGGATCCCCAGGACGAAGCGCTGAACCTGGGGTGATAGGGCATTTTCAGTTGCTGCCCTTTCCCTCTATGGAACGCATTCCCTAACCACATCAAAGAGCCCACCTCCCATCCATCAAAACTGCCTTCAAAACCCACCTTACTGTTTTTAATTTTAGATAACAGTTTATTTTATATTTATTTTCTACATGTAAAGTGATTTTGAGTACTTTAAAAGCAGTTAACCAATGAAATACCATTTACCATCTTTTTTCGTTCCATTCATTCTACTCTTTCAAGCACATGATCATTTTACCCTTTACAGAGGGTCATGTCCGGAATTCCTTTACCCAAGCTCTAGCCTGCTTCCACTCTTGTGGTGGAAAGTAACTGAGCACATTTACTCAGGTACTTAAGTACAATTTTGAGGTACTTCATATATGTACTCCATTCCATCTCAGAGGCAAATATACTTTTTTACTCCACTGCAATTATTTGACAGCTTCACTTACTAGTTACTTTGCAGATGTATAATTACTAAAAAACAATAACTGATAAATGATGTATTATTATAGGTTAAGCAACCAACCATAAGGTATTTAAAATAAGCCCCATCTTTATCAGCTGCAACATTAAAGTGATACATTAAGGCATTACTATGCATTGATATACTATCCAATAATAGGAATTTGGTATTGGCCATTCTGCATAATTACTTTTAGCACTTTTACTCGGGTGGAAATTGAATTTTTAATACAGGACTCTTACTAGTATTTCTACATTGTGGTGTTGCTGATTTTACTTAAGTAAACAAATACGAGTACCATACTTCTTCCACAACTGCTCATCAGTGTGACTGGCCTTTTGACTGTGACTCTGACTGTGACTCTGCTTCCACAGCTCCCCCTAACTGAGCCCCCGCCACCCCCTCTGTCCTCCTGGCCCCGACCTTTAGCTACATACCAGAGCACATAGCAGCCAGGACAAAGGGCAAATGCAAAACACACACAAACACACACATACAGTACATACCTTGTGTCTGCTTCTTGGATTCATGTTATGCCCCTAAGGACACACAAATGATAGTGTTTGTTGAACACTGTACAATCCTGAGCGTAACTCTGAGAGGACACTCTCAGAGAGAGTTACAAATAGATCCATTACCACTGAGGATTTGACTGTGTATGTGCAGCGATGCACCCGTGGAATTGTACAGTCATGATGAGAATCACGATGACAACTTGTTTATGTTAGAGCGACACACCGTGACGCTGCCTAAATCGGCACATGCATATTCATGCACAGTACGGTTGCTGACATAGTCACCTTCACGCATACTGTACTGTAGGCCCTAGGGCTTCTCTATGAGATGGGTTACCCAGGGTGACCAGCTGGCAAGAGCAGGATTGCAGGATGTCTGTGCTATCACTCTCACAGTTAATACAAGTTATAGAACTGGCTGTTTAGCTCTCTGAGCACACAGGGTGTCCTTGAGAAAACTTCAATGATAGATAGCATGAGAAGGGCTAGCACGCGCGCGCACACACACGCACACACGCACGCACGTGCGTACGCACACACACACACACACACACACACACACACACACACACACAGCAGCGTACATATCTGTGATCTTCTTTGTAGAGATGGTTACATGTTTCAGGTGAAGTCTCTGAAAGGTCAGCCGCGAAGGATGTGCCACGGAAAAGCATATTACAATTGTGTATACCGCTGGCATAAACATTTTAACAGCAGGTAATGTTAGCTATCTTGCGGTGGTATGTAATGATAGTGGAATTAGCTTGGTAAGTGACCTGATATTCACTGTGCTCTGAGATTATGAATTCACAAAATGTGAAAAATATTAGCCAATACATAAATATATACAGTACCTGTATGTGTATATTTGGGGATCTACTTCCTTGGTATACTTAGCCTGATTATCAGACTGAAGCTGCGTGGCAGTATGTACAAGACATTTGGCACCGATAGTTTGTGAGATTAGCCATGATTAGCCATGGACAGACACACAAATTCTCTTCTAAATGGCTCAACATCCGGAGCCACACCATAAAAAAAGAAATTGGTATTTGAGCGTGATTGAAGAAAGCAACGGTAATAACCAGAGCATTTCCCTGACCAGCTGTTTTGACCAGGTCAGGAGATTAGAGATGGAGGTCATGGTGTGGTTGGTGGGTGGAGGGCAGCGGTGGACAAAGTACTCAACTCCATGTAAGTTACAATTGTACTTTGACTCCATGAGTCAAAGTACTTGTGTAGATACTCCTGGTCAAATAGTACTCAACTACTACTACTCAAATAGTACTCAAGTGACTGCTCTGTAAAGGTGTATTTGAAATTTTGAATTCTATCCCCAAAATACAAAACATTTTCAGAAATTAAAAAACAAATTCAACAAGAGGAAAAATAGGCAATCTACAAGCTCGCAACACGTTGTAATGCGACAGGTACGTGAGCATATACTGTACAGTACATTGGCTATTTTCACTATTTTTTAAATAAGTTAAATGGTTAATTCATAATGTATTATTGGGAACCAGCTGTCCCTTCCTAGAATAGTGGAGTCAAAAGTACGATATTATTTGTCTTTGAAATGTAGTGTAGTGAAAGCTTCCAAAAAAAACAATACTCATGTAAAGTACAGATAATCAAAACATTTACTTAAGTACAGTACTCAGGTAAATACTTTATACTGTCCACTACTATCTCCCTGTCTGATCTCAATACCTTCAACCTGGGCAGCTCTAAAACTCTTACCTGTGTTTAACATCAGTATAAAGGCCCTGAGGAACAAGAAAGAACATTTAGGGTAGGAATTGACAAAACAATAACAAACAAACAAACAAACAAACAAACAAACAAAAATGCTTGCATATTGAAATATATGTTTTTGTCTTTAATTGATCAAAGCAGGTAATGTTATGCTTAATACATTGCACACTACCTTGGTGTCCACAATCACAATATTAAGTGCAATTGATAAGAATCACATCTATCCCTTTCCCTGATCACAAGTACAGGAAGGTGTTACCAGGCCAGGAGGCATCCCTATTAGATTCCACCACAACTTTGATTAAACACCACCTTCACACTACTCTGCACTGTTAATTCTCAAGTACAGTACATACAGCACTTACTCTCAGCATTTCATTTATTTTTGTGCTACAAATTATTGTAGGTTGGTAAATGGTAAATGGTGCATTTATATAGCGCTTTTATCCAACGCGCTTTACATAGATTGTGCATTACATTCACCCATTCACACACACATTCATACACCGATGGCGGAGGAAAACATGCAAGGAAGGTGTTGCCATCTGCCCGCTACCGCTTTCCTGAATCCATGTGAAAGCAACATAAAGTGCCATTAACACTGAGCACTATAACTATAAAGATAACTATAATTATACCGTTCTCCATTGTATTTTTTTTATAGTCGGTGTGAACTCTGCCATCCACTTGACTTTGAACGATTTTTAAAACTATATTTTTATAGTTATAGTTATAGTGCTCAGTGTGAATGGCCCTTAAGTCTTGTTTGTTGGCACCAAAGGTCAACATTGCTTTAAGTGAGTATTTGTGATTTATACACAGATGGCACCGATAGTAAGTTATCCTATGACAGAAAGTAAATTGGGTCTTTGCTCCAAATGAAAGCAAATATTTAGCATTTCTTACCCCTCAAGACAAATCTAAAGTGCTTGTTATAGACCCCATTCTATAATTTACAGTTTTTTGTTTTACATTTACCCCTTGATACATTATTGGTTGGATTTAATTAATTTTAAGATTACAGACTAACTTCAAGGGTTACTATATAAAGGAAACCAGCTACAGTACTTTCTCTGCAGCCAAACAAACACATTTTATGAATAATGCATCGATCCGATCCATGGCCTTACAGTATCACAGACCACTGGAACACACTGCATGACTAAACACAAACTCACTGACCTCTGAAGAGTCCACTAACAATCCTGGGAAACATTATATGCAGAGGAGCCCCATTTCAAACGCAATGTCATTTCCTGATTGAGGGAGTCCAATGAAATAGCTAGACATTTGACTGGGGATAACCGGTTGGCTGGGCAGTGCTCTTGTGGAAGATTGCTCCGTCTAGCCTAATGCTTAATTTATACTCCATCGTATGACGGTGTGTAAATCAGGCTTAATGTGGACCATGTGGTCCCGGTGGACAGGACCAGAGGGACAGGACCAGCCAGTGCTCTACTTCTGCCTGCTTTGCCTTCATGGGCAACTATTGACAATTTCCTCAAGTATGCGTGAAATGCATACAGAGTTGCACACAGAGAACACAAACCCACATGCTTCATCCCATTCTGATGAGATCACAGCAACTAGAAATGACACACACACGCACGCACGCGCGCATGCACGCACGCACGCACGCACGCACGCACGCACGCACGCACACACGCACACACACACTTTGCTTTTTTGAAACGACAAAACAATACATACTGTCCATGTATTGTTTTGGCCTAAGGAGCAGCTATCATTCCCTCATTTTCCTTTCCTTCCTCTGTGTCCTTCAGTCCTTCCTTACCGGTCCGTTCCATTCCCTCACTGGGACTCTTGCTGCTCACTCTCACCACTGCATCAGCTGCTGCAGGAGTCTCAACATGGGATCCAGGGACCCCCAGGGGTCCTTGACAGGGTTGATAGTAAGGAACCAAATTAACTCATACCAGACTGTAACTCTGAGAGTGTACAAATGGAACCAAATGGTTCAATTTGAGAGTGTACAATGGAACCAAATGGTTCCTTTTGTACCTTATTTTACAGTGTTGATTGAGGTCCCAGATATAGAAATTGTGTCAAATGGGGGTCCGTGACCCAATGCAGGGGGGGGGGGGGGGGGTCCTTCAAAAAAAGAAAAAAAGATTGAGAATCCCTGTACTGAGCCTGAAAGGGCCGATTCTGGACTTTTAGATGCCTAACTTATTAGTTTGCAATTTTGTTTCTGAGAAATTAGAAAAAAATCTTCCTTCATAATAATTCCTCTGAACATGTGGACCGTTGCAAAAAAAAAAAAAAAAACGTTTTTTGTTGTAATGTGTTTGTGTGATCTGTGTATATGTACACAGCAAATCTGGCATGTTAATTGAACTCTGAAAGTAAAAAGAAAAAAAAGAAAATCCTGTGTGTACACATAACCTATTTATCAATTTGGAACTCAGAGCGTATACAAATGTAACCATTTGTGCACTCCTAACATAGAGGATTTTGCAGAGTATAGGCCTATGCAGTCTCGTGTAGCTCCCATGTCCGTCCACGTCCAAGCAACAGTAGCTTAGACATCCTAGACGCTCTGGCTCGTCCTCTCTCTTACAAGGGATTAAGTTGTCAGGTTACATTGAACTCTGAGCGGCCTCCACCCAGACAAAACCGTCTTAAGGTACAGACCATCCGGTTATTTATAACTCTGTTGGGTAAGCCTCCTCTTTCAACGGTCCACTTCAGCCCATAGAGGGGGCATGTGTGTGGGCCTCTCGGTTCTGCTTCATTTCATGGGCTCAAGGGAGGCCAGGGGGACAGGCCATCTTGCTTTTGTGTTCGTTTATACCGTTATACCGTATAGTGTGTGTGTGTGTGTGTGTGTGTGTGTGTGTGTGTGTGTGTGTGTGTGTGTGTGTGTGTGTGTGTGTGTGTGTGTGTGTGTGTGTGTGTGTGTGTGTGTGTGTGTGTGTGTGTGCCCCTGTGTGGGTGGGTGAGAGTGTGAGAGAGAGAGAGACAGACAGAGAGGGAGAGAGAGAGAGAGAGAGAGAGAGAGAGAGAGAGAGAGAGAGAGAGAGACAGAGAGAGAGACCATCACAGCCATTTAACAGGATTGTCTGGTCTGTGTATTACCCTTAGTCAGACTTTCAAAGGTTACATAATGGGGTTTTCATGTAAGTATCATGCTGACAACTGACAAGGCCACCTTTTCAGATGGCACGCACGCACGCACACACACACGCACGTGTTGGTTTTGCAAACTTTTGGGGACATTGCATTGACTTGCATTCAATCCATATCCCCAACCCTAACCCTAGTCTCTCGAAACTGTAGGCTCACATCATTCAAATGCTTCCACCATACAGTCTGTGCAAGGGAAGAACTGAAAATGTGGGAGAAAAAAAATCCACACACACACACACGCACGCACGCACGCACGCGCACGCACACACGCACGCACGCACGCACGCACGCACGCACGCACACACACACACACACACACACACACACAAATTATTGCTGACACACAACACCAACCTTCTTATGTTACACCACCCTGTTTCCCACTTTCACTTCCTCTCGCCTCCGCACCTCCCTGAGTGTTTACCACTAAAGGGTGATTTAGCCTTAGTTGCGGTCCGGCGGTGTGCAACAAAAATAGCAGATCTACAAGCTCACAACACATTGCAGCGCAACACACTGTTAACGGGCCCTTTAGGACCCCCGTCATGTAAGCCCAATGGTAATCACTTTCTCCGTCCACAACATATTATCATTATTGTCTTTGACAGGCAGGAGGCAAAGACTATGTTTCACCCCTGGATTCGGTGGACCATATAGCCTTGGCCACACCCATTTCTGCCTTTGATTTTCTGCCATTTTGCCAAATCGTACACATTTTATATCTGGAGTCATGTGATGAACATGTATCATTCAGATTTTTTATATTCCATTCCAATAGGATTGCCTTTCAACGTTTGCAAAAAATCGGTACCACATTGCTAAAGGGCAAAACGTGAATCTGCCTGTTATGGCCAAAGATTTAGGTGGCATCTCTTCCTTGGCCTAGTGGGAATGTGCGTGCAAAATTTCACAGCAATCAGACACTGCATTCATGATTTGAGCATTGAATTTTGTTGAAAACGGGCCCCTCCTGCAAACTTTGGGAAGACAATCTTAACCAATCAGGAAGGAATATGAAAAGTCGGTAGCACTTTACAATAATGACCCGTTATAAAGCATTTATAAGCGTTTATAAGTAGTTTGTAAACTATTAACAAATCATTAACAACCTGTTTGTTGAAATCATTTGTAAAGTATTAGTAAGTAGTGAACTATTCATGAATAAGCCATTTATATACATCTGTAAAAGATTATTAAATCATTTGTAACGACCCATTCTAAAGCATTTATAAACGTTTATAAGCAGTTTGTAGACTATTAACAAATCATTAACAACCTGTTTATTGACATTCGTAAATGATTACTAAAACCTTTATAACTACGGTTACAAATCATCTATAAAGGTATTAATAACTATTCATGAATAAGCCATGTATAATGCATCTGTAAATGATTATTAAATCATTTGTAACTGATGTTACATAATATATACAAGCTATTGGTAGCTTGTTCATGTTTAACATATGCTTTGTTAAACATTCCTAAAGTATCTATAAATCCTTAGTACATGTTATTATGTGCCCTATAGTAAAGTGAAGACAGTTCATCATTTACAACTGTCTGTTAATGTGTTTGTTCATGTTTAACATGCTTTGTAAAACATTCCTAAAATATCTATAAATCCATTGTACATGTTATTATGTGCCCTACAGTAAAGTGAAGACAGTTCATCATTTATGACTGTCTGTTAATGTGGACTTTCTCCTTACCTGTTGCAAACTACCTGGCTTTCATGAATGCAGACACCAAACAATTACTAGAATTATCATTCATGTTAAGCAAATGATGCGTAAGACATTCGTAAAGAGTATGTAAACCATTTGTGGTGTTAAGGACCAAAAAAGTCACTACAAAGTACTACCAATCAACTCTAAATTGCCTGAAACGTACTCCTAACAGGTTTTTGGGGGGAAGATTTTGGCCTCCACACTTAGTGATTATTTCGGATTTAACTTTCGTTTCGGTGGTGACCAACTTTCGTTTCGGTAGTTTGATTACAAAATGTAAGTTGTGTAAAAAATAATCTGACTATACTAAATTGTTATTTGTTTGTTTAAGTCAGGCTATACTCTACTCAGAGTCATAAGTTTACAAAATGTACTAAAGTACAGTGAACGTCTGTGCGGTTTGTCTTCATCACTGAAAATAACGTACATGTAAACTGATGTCATGTGCAGTTGGGGTGAAGAAACACAACCATTTCACTCCTAATAATACCTATTTGATTTGACATCCTGACTTACTGCTGTAGCTGAGGCTTGAACCTGTTACCTGCGGCTCACTAGTCAGTGACTCTATCCATTCACCTACAGCTGTTTCCTTGGAATCTGTGGTTCTGAAACGTTTTGTTGTCAACCCCCCAAATTGACATGTATTTGGGCAGTGGACCCCAATGTGAAAAGATGTAGTGTCAGGGCCCCCCATGAAAAAGATTTATATTCATGCTGTAACACATTTTTTTTAAAGTTATTTGTCTTGTTTGTTGTTCAAGTCAAAGCACCAGGAAGGCTGTACTTGTCAGCCATCTGTTAGCTCAATGTGTTGAGACGCAGTATACATGATCCAGAGGCCATGAGTTCAAATCCCATTGATGTCTTTCCTATGATTCTTTCCTTTGCAGACTGGCTTCCAGAAGATCAACTGAAAACTACCAGGAAGGCTGTACTTGTCAGCCATCTGTTAGCTCAATGGGTTGAGACGCAATATTCATGATCCAGAGGCCATGAGTTCAAATCCCATTGATGTCTTTCCTATGATTCTTTCCTTTGCAGACTGGCTTCCAGAAGATCAATTGAAAAATACCAGGAGGGCTGTACTTGTCAGCCATCTGTTAGCTCAATGGGTTGAGACGCAGTATACATGATCCAGAGGCCATGAGTTCAAATCCCACTGGTGTCTTTACTGTGATGCTTTCCTTTGCAGACTAACTTCTAGAAAAACAAGTTAAAACCACCAGGAAACCTGTAACTCTCAGCCAACAGCTTAGCTCAACTGGTAGAGCGTCTGTCCAATAACATGACTTGACCTGACTTGAGTGGGTTCGATTCCCACTCCGAGTCATGTGTCCCCGGTAACTTGGGGCAACGGATAAATTGACTGATATTCTTTGTGATGCTTCCCTTTGCAGAATAACTTCTAGAAAAACAAGTTAAAACCACCAGGAAACCTGTAACTCTCAGCCAACAGCTTAGCTCAACTGGTAGAGCGTCTGTCCAATAACATGACTTGACTTGAGTGGGTTCGATTCCCACTCGAGGCAAGTGTCCCCGGTAACTTGGGGCAACGGATAAATTCACTGATATCCGTAGAATAACTTGTAGGAGTGTGCTGGTTCAAATCCAGTCACCACCTTAGTAACTGAAACCGAATCTGGCCAATTCGGTCTCAGTTACTGAGATAGATAGAGGGTGTGTAGAGTAGGCGGAGTAGACTAGTGAGTAGAGTAAAGAGGGAATATAGTCGGGGAGTAGGGGGAGGAGTTCGATTCCCACTCGAGTCAAGTGTCCCAAGTTACCTGGGACACTTGACTCAAGTGGGAATCGAACCCACTCAAGTCATGTTATTGGACAGACGCTCTACCAGTCGAGCAATGCTGTTGGCTGAGAGTTACAGGTTTCCTGGTGGTTTTAACTTGTTTTCTAGAAGTTAGTCTGCAAAGGGAAGCATCACTAAGGATATCAGTCAATTTATCCGTTGCCCCAAGATACCGGGGACACTTGACTCAAGTGGGAATCGAACCCACTCAAGTCAAGTCAAGTCATGTTATTGGACAGACGCTCTACCAGTTGAGCTATGCTGTTGGCTGAGAGTTACAGGTTTTCTGGTGGTTTTAACTTGTTTTTCTAGAAGTTAGTCTGCAAAGGGAAGCATCACGAAGAATATCAGTCAATTTATCCGTTGCCCCAAGTTACCGGGGACACATGACTCGGAGTGGGAATCGAACCCACTCAAGTCAGGTCAAGTCATGTTATTGGACAGACGCTCTACCAGTTGAGCTAAGCTGTTGGCTGAGAGTTACAGGTTTCCTGGTGGTTTTAACTTGTTTTTCTAGAAGTTAGTCTGCACACCCACTGGTGTATAGACACCAGTGGGATTTGAACTCATGGCCTCTGGATCATGTATACTGCGTCTCAACCCATTGAGCTAACAGATGGCTGACAAGTACAGCCTTCCTGGTATTTTTCAATTGATCTTCTGGAAGCCAGTCTGCAAAGGAAAGAATCATAGGAAAGACATCAATGGGATTTGAACTCATGGCCTCTGGATCATGAATATTGCGTCTCAACCCATTGAGCTAACAGATGGCTGACAAGTACAGCCTTCCTGGTAGTTTTCAGTTGATCTTCTGGAAGCCAGTCTGCAAAGGAAAGAATCATAGGAAAGACATCAATGGGATTTGAACTCATGGCCTCTGGATCATGTATACTGCGTCTCAACCCATTGAGCTAACAGTTGGATGACAAATATAGCCTTCCTGGTAGTTTTCAGTTGATCTTCTGGAAGCCAGTCTGCAAAGGAAAGAATCATAGGAAAGACATCAATGGGATTTGAACTCATGGCCTCTGGATCATGAATACTGCGTCTCAACCCATTGAGCTAACAGATGGCTGACAAGTACAGCCTTCCTGGTGCTTTGACTTGAACAACAAACAAGACAAATAACTTTAAAAAAATGTGTTACAGCATAAATATAAATCTTTTTCATGGGGGGCCCTGACACTACATCTTTTCACATTGGGGTCCACTGCCCAAATACATGTCAATTTGGGGGGTTGACAACAAAACGTTTCAGAACCACAGATTCCAAGGAAACAGCTGTAGGTGAATGGATAGAGTCACTGACTAGTGAGCCGCAGGTAACAGGTTCAAGCCTCAGCTACAGCAGCAAGTCAGGATGTCAAATCAAATAGGTATTATTAGGAGTGAAATGGTTGTGTTTCTTCACCCCAACTGCACATGACATCAGTTTACATGTACGTTATTTTCAGTGATGAAGACAAACCGCACAGACGTTCACTGTACTTTAGTACATTTTGTAAACTTATGACTCTGAGTAGAGTATAGCCTGACTTAAACAAACAAATAACAATTTAGTATAGTCAGATTATTTTTTACACAACTTACATTTTGTAATCAAACTACCGAAACGAAAGTTGGTCACCACCGAAACGAAAGTTAAATCCGAAATAATCACTAAGTGTGGAGGCCAAAATCTTCCCCCCAAAAACCTGTTAGGAGTACGTTTCAGGCAATTTAGAGTTGATTGGTAGTACTTTGTAGTGACTTTTTTGGTCCTTAACACCACAAATGGTTTACATACTCTTTACGAATGTCTTACGCATCATTTGCTTAACATGAATGATAATTCTAGTAATTGTTTGGTGTCTGCATTCATGAAAGCCAGGTAGTTTGCAACAGGTAAGGAGAAAGTCCACATTAACAGACAGTCATAAATGATGAACTGTCTTCACTTTACTGTAGGGCACATAATAACATGTACAAAGGATTTATAGATATTTTAGGAATGTTTTACAAAGCATGTTAAACATGAACAAACACATTAACAGACAGTTGTAAATGATGAACTGTCTTCACTTTACTATAGGGCACATAATAACATGTACTAAGGATTTATAGATACTTTAGGAATGTTTAACAAAGCATATGTTAAACATGAACAAGCTACCAATAGCTTGTATATATTATGTAACATCAGTTACAAATGATTTAATAATCATTTACAGATGTATTATACATGGCTTATTCATGAATAGTTACTAATACCTTTATAGATGATTTGTAACCGTAGTTATAAAGGTTTTAGTAATCATTTACGAATGTCAATAAACAGGTTGTTAATGATTTGTTAATAGTCTACAAACTGCTTATAAACGTTTATAAATGCTTTAGAATGGGTCGTTACAAATGATTTAATAATCTTTTACAGATGTATATAAATGGCTTATTCATGAATAGTTCACTACTTACTAATACTTTACAAATGATTTGTAACTGTAGTTATAAAGGTTTTAGTAATCATTTACGAATGTCAACAAACAGGTTGTTAATGATTTGTTAATAGTCTACAAACTACTTATAAACGTTTATAAATGCTTTATAACGGGTCATTATTGTAAAGTGCTACCGAAAAATCTGACAGATCCGTCTTGATCACATGACTAAAGAGATAATGTGTACCGATTTGCCTGTTGTTTGGACAAAATCTGTAGGAGTCATATAAATGTTTTGCAAAAAACAGCCTCCTTGTGGCGTGTGAAGAGGACCATATTAGCTGGAATCAGTACAGAGCCATGAAGTTGGGTGTAACCAGAGGTGTATTTATTCACCATAGAACATACAAAAAAGGTACAAGACATCACATGAAGCTCTTCACCCTCAGACTTTAGTGACTTGGCAAGTGGCAGCCAGTCTGGACTATACCATTCAAAGGGGTGTAATGTACTTCTAGCATACAATAGAGCATACCATAAATACATAATCATAATACATAAATAATCATACCATAAACACTTAAATACCCTTAACCCCCACAAGTATATAAAAAGTCTCACTGAACAACTAAATACTTTTTCCTCGCTACTTCAACAACCATAAGCAAATCTGAAACACATCACAACCCCCCTTTGCCATCCTGACTTGGTCAAGCCCAATTATGCTGGACAGAATAGTACACCTTGAACAGTAACTGTTAAGTTTCACTCAACATTACATATCTTACACACTTATGTTGCACTTAAGTCTCTATTGCACTTATTCCTATCATGCACATTGCATCGATCTGCCCATCCTGATTACCACCAAACATTTCTCCCCCAGGTGGAACTAATTAGCTGAGTGGCCAGCTCAACAAGACAGGAAACACAATTCAAAATGTTTAGTTAAAATGTATTCAATCAACAATAAGAGGGGAGATAGAACAGATACAACCACATGGTGGAGTGGGGGATACACTCCCATTATTGAAATAAGACTTCACAAATCACAGTGTGAGACAAAACAGATATCTCTACACTTCAACTGCGGACATTTCTACAATTGCTCTTAAATTTTGGTTCATCTTGCAATATTCTAATGACTCATAACAAGTGCTTAGTGTATAATCATTTCAAGATGGAACACATTTTGTAATACAGTGCTACTCAAAATAGCTTGTTACTTTGTACTGAGCTTTGGTCAATATAGACGTTCAAATTACAGTTTAACAGTTCATGGACCCAATTGTGGCCTGTCTTAAATTATAGGTACATGATTTATACATGCCACAGATTGAACAAAGATTCATCAGTCAATTCTATCAAATTGAACAAAAACAGAAAAAAAAACAGAAGTCTCGCTAGACAAGATCGAAATTTCGAGATTTCAATCTCGTCTAGCAAGAGTTTATTTTTTTTGTGTGTGTTTTTTTGGTTGCATAGTGTTCTGTCACTATGAACATCAGGTCTCACCAAAAAAAAACACCAAAAAAGCTATTTAAATACGCGATCTAGCGCAAGGCCTATGTTTTAAACTGTGCCGGACTCGGGATGGAGTTATGACATTTTTCTACTGTACCATTCATCCTAAGATATCATAACGTAATAGAAAAGGTAAGAAAACCTTAGTCCAAAATTCTCCTTTAAGAGTAGACAATGATATTATGTTTGTTTTCTAATCTGTGAAGATTATTCACCACTGTATGGATTATAACCAGTCCTCTTTGCAGACCTTGTATAATGGTACACAGCAAATCTCCGAGTTTAATCTACAATCCAGCGTACAGGTCATCAGATGTGCCGCACCTCCAAAGAGGATGATACAATCTCAACCGCAACAGCATTAACTTAAGTCATCCCACAAAAGGCCTTTCCCCGTGGGCTCAACCTTCTTACAGAAGGTTTCTGGATTGAATTTCCAGATCATTAAGTCCCAGTGAGTCCCAGTTGCCCGAAAATATGTGCAGCTCTCCATTGTAACTAAGCAAAGACTGAATGACGCCATCATCCTTCAAGAAGTGGTGCATAAATTGTGCTAAACCAGCAGTTGGCCTCTGTATCAAACACTCGGATGTTGTTGTTCTCAAACTGGCCCCCAAATTAGAGGGTAGCACGGGTCCAAAAGATTAGACCCGACCCCAGAAAACATTCTAAATTACTTTTCCCGGTACGAAACAGACCCGTGGATAAGTGGACCCGGCCTGAAATGGTATCGAGACAAACTGGACCCGGTCCGAAACGAGCCGAGGATAATTCAAATGTATTAGACCCGGTCCAACCGGGTCTCTAGACCTGTACTGGAGGACCCAGTGCTCATTTATGCTAAAATCACTGTGGTATTCAGATTAGCCATGTGTCAGTCACCTCCTGCTCCCCCCGCCCCAACAGAGTAATCACAGAAGAGCTGCGTTGCGTGTGTTCTTCTGTGTTGCAGACAGACAGAGAACATTTTCGCTGATAACCTTATTCCTGGCCTTCTCCAGGGAGCCGCCATTGCCTCTTACAAGGGGCGACATTGAGTTTTTCTCTGTGTGCTGCTTCAATCTGTTCACTTCCTCCATAGTAGGCTACTGCAGGTGTAATGCAGGCAATCAGTGTGTTGCCAGATTTAGCAAAAGAAACAAGTGGCTCCCCATTAGCCTATTACAGTGGGTTTGTACAAAACAACAGAGTAGACTTAAAATTACCCCAAACATGTTTGAAAGTGAAATAGCCCTTTAAATTAATCCACGATGACAGGAGGGTGTGTCGGGGCCCCCTGGTGGCTCCGGGGGCCCTATGCAACTGGATAGTCTGCATATAGCAAGAAACAGCTCTGCTATTGAGAGTGTAAAAATGTAGTTCAATGAGTTCTGGATACTGCAGTGTACTCCTTCACCCTCCCGCCCACCTAAAAGGCCTTTTCAGGCCATCCTAGGGAGCCTGATGAAGTCACCAGCTAGACCACTGAGCAGCGGTAGCCAGGCTGTCCAAACATGGCAAAACAGAACTGGAGCAGCAGAGGGGTATACAGTTTTCCACTTCATCCTAAATCATTTTTACACCAACAGCCTGCTGGTCAACAGTGCATTTGAAAGAACATCACACACTGGCTCCTGTTACCACACAGTAAAATACTCAGTGTTCATTTCCTTTAAAAGAGTCAGTGCACTTTTGATATATATGTGTGTGTGTGTGTGTGTGTGTGTGTGTGTGTGTGTGTGTGTGTGTGTGTGTGTGTGTGTGTGTGTGTGTGTGTGTGTGTGTGTGTGTGTGTGTGTGTGTGTGTGTGTGTGTGTGTGTGTGTGTGTGTGTGCAAGTGTGCATGTGTGCATGTGTGCACTGCTCTCAAGGCTAAAGGTCATGGATTGTAGGAGCACGCTGAGCTAGGGGCTGGGGTTGTGCCAACGGCGCCGTTTGGTCAGGTGCACCCTCTCTGTGCCAGCTGCTGTCAGGGCAGGGATAATCTGCCTAAGCAGCTTTCACACGATTTCACCCACGGGGAAGAATTTAGTTTAGGTTTGTAAACCTTTTCAGACTTGGCCTCCTGGTATGAAGCCCCTTCCTGCTTTATGGTCTACTGTCAGATCAGAGATGAATCAGAGTTCTTCCAGTCATTGACTGTGTAGAAACATTTCTTCAAAACCGATTAACAGAAACTACTGTCAACATGGTTTTCTCATAATAACGCATATCCATGCACAGGCACACACACACACACACACACACACACACACACACACACACACACACACACACACACACACACACACACACACACACACACACACACACACACACAGTGAGCAAGTTTATTGAAATCTTAAAAATACATTTACTCAGTTTTGTCTTCCTGTTCTTATACAGATGCTAACACACCCCTCATTCCATTGCCAGTATGCTAAAAGCACAGCCCAACTACCCCAAGTGATAAGGGAAAAAAGATAGGATCTTTCTGTTTCTAAAGTTGTCCCTTCAACATTTGCCATCTTCTAAGTGACATGGTTTCAAGATAAGACTGCACTTAATGCTGAGATTGTGGGAAGATTCTCTGACCTTCAACAAGGCACATTTTAGAGACTGACAAACTTTGACCTATGAAGATGATCTTGTCCTGGATTGGGGTTAAGGTAAGTGATATGGTATATGTGTGCCTGTGCAAATAGATGACAGGGATAGTAAATATCCCAGAAGGCATCAGCAGAAGTAATTTAGGTTAGGGCGCCGTGGTGGCTCACCTGGTAAGAGTGCATACCACATAAATAAGGCTATAGTGCTTCTCGTAGCTGGACATGGGTTTGAGTCTTTGCTGCATGTCATCCATTCTCTCTCTAGTGCCTTTCCTGTCTCTCACACAGTGGGTTAAGTAACACCCATGTTTTAGTCTGTTAAACTCTTCCAGCGGCAATTACTGGTGCTGTGCAAGACAGGAATAGTTGTTTAGGAGATTGGCATGATTCAGCCCAATGATAGTTTCTTTTTTTGTGTTTTTTGTGTTGCAACCACATTAGCCATTTTATTTGCATGAACTTGCAATTATTTTCCCTTTTCTTTTTTGTTAGTTTTTAATTGAGCAAATTAATATAGAAACATATTTTGATACCGTCTTGGGTATTAGTTACCTTCTTTGTGCCTGCATTCCCATCTCTCACTGAGATCAACACACACACACACACATACACACGCACGTGTACACACGTAAGCAGTTTGTAAGGTTAATAACATGATTACTAAAATGAAAATTACTAAGAGTTCGGTTCGACACCTATACGTGCCACCGCCCGATGTTATTGATATGTCCATATATGGAGAGCTCTGTATTTGTCAATCCTTGTCCCTTTTATTCTCATATATGGAGATCCCTGATGTCATCAGTATATCCCCAATTGCCCATATATGGGCATGCTGATTTAACAGTAAGTACTGTATATGGAATATGGACAAACATATTTAAATGTATTTGTCATGTTTTTTATGTGAGGACTACAATGGAAATAAGTCCTGGAATTTGTGTTTTATCCTCAATCTTACTACTATATAATTGACAAAAGCCCCGAAGTTCGAAAGCGATTCGCAAGCACAGGATCACTCCACATGCCTCCAAGACCCGTCACAGACTATTGATCAGAGCTATGGCTATGTTTTAGGCATCTTACCCCACCTCGATTAGTGATCGGACTCTCGGTTTGATTGATTCTCTGATTTGCCTATCAGACCCTCAGCCCGATCTGGCAGGTTGCCATAGCAACCAGATACAGGAAGTCTGACCTCTTTATCACATGACCGAGGTTGGGAGGTGGGGAGGTTGGGACTAGAGGTTAGGGCCACAAAGCGGGGAGGGAGGAGAGGGGATGGGAGAGGAGCCGAGAGGAGAGGCCAGAGAGGCCGGTCTTTGCATGACGTGTGTGCAGAGTGACTAGGCCAGTGCTGTCTGGACCAACCTCGGATCGGGCCTTGATGTCAGGGCTGACATCTAGGCCCCATCCGAGGTTGATTTAATTGGTACGCTTGTCCTTTCTATAGGCCATGGACCCCCATTTGATAGGGTTATATCTGGGACCCCAGAATACACAGTACAATCCTCAGTGTTATTTAACTCTGACAGTTTGCACACCTGTAATGGTCTCAGAGTTACAGACTCTGAGACCATGTGTTTCCTAACAATCATTCAGCTGGGGACTCCCTGGAGCCCCCTCAAGGATCCCTGGGGGTCCCCAGACCCCACTTTGAGAACCAGTGGATTAAGTAAAGGCCTAACTCATCTTCAAATAAACTCTGTGAGTAAGGGCATGCTATTATTGAACACAGCAGCTCACACCTTAAGCAGATTATTCTTTATGTTGCAGTATATGTCTGCAACAGGAAATGTGTTGTAGCTAAGTCTATTAACTTCAAGGACTGTTCTGTACACTGTATCATGTGCAGTGGTGGAAAGTAACTAAGTAAATGTACTCGAGTACTGTACCTAAGTACAATTTTGAGGTACTTTTACTCTACTTGAGCATTTACATACTTTAAAAAAAAAAAAATACGTTATACTTTTATACTCCACTACATGGCAGAGGCAAATATTGTACTTCTTACTCCTATTTGAAAACTTTAGTTACAAGTTACTTTGCAGATTTAGATTAGTATTACAAAACATTCATACAATTAAGCCCTATATATGTATACTTAGGCAAGCTGCTAGTCAAAAATAGCCGATTGGCTATTTTTTTTTTAAGATTTGGACAAATATTAAACATAATGAGTACTTTTAATTTTGGTTCTTTATTTTGATGCCAATACTTTTGAATACAGACCCTTTACTTGAAACAGAATATTCCCATATTGTTGTAATGCTACATGTACTTTAACTTAAAAGATCTGAGTATCCTTCTTCCACCATTGATTATGTGGCTGATTGGCTCTCACATCCAGTGTCAACTCCCCCGTCGTTCACATGGTGGTTAGGGAAGTGATTTGGGGTATTTTAGAGATTGTGTGAACCAACAGGCTGAGAAGCTACTGTATTATGTTGATATACTGTACGTGCTCACTGCTCACAAACAGCAAGAATGACCACACAGAATGTTGGGAAATTTCAAATGTATTATCTATGGATGAATGAATCATTGAAAGTTAACACATTGCTTACAGTGATGGAGTAGTATTGTGACAGTAATCCTCGCTTCCCCCAACATTATTCAAGTAGCACAATGTAGTCTAATTTCATAACAAATACCTTAGGACTATGGCAACAGCCATTCATAATGCAGTAATGCTAATATTTAATTTATACCCATTTACAGTATATAGCACTTTTTTAAATACAGTTACAAAGAACATGAACAACGCACAGGACATAACAATTTACCTATTTATCTTCATTTATCTTCATTTATCTAGCGATTTACAAAGTGAAAGATCAGATTAGGCATGAACACCTAGTCGACAAACAACATGCTAAATGGTAAAGTAAACAAAGTGCAAAGACATCTATTAAGTGCTACAAAGTAACTATAGCAGGTAACATAAAACGTACAGCAGCAGCTGTCTAAACAACATGCTATCTAAATAACATCCTTAGCATTTGTGGTCAAGCAATCGGTATATGTTTATTCTAATAACATAACATAACATACTGCATGTGAACAGGTAACCAGCATATATCTGCAATCTGCATAATATAACTAGCATCTATATATCAATAAAGATTCGTAATACAGTGTTAATGAAATAGGTGACAAGAAGGGATGCAAGGAATGAGGAGTACTAGGGGGTGAGGTGGAGTCTGAAGAGGTGAATTTCCAGACCCCTGAGGAAAATAGGGAGTGAGTTCAGCCCTGATGGAGAGGGGATGTCATTCCACAGCTTGAGAGCCAGGAGGGAGAAGAGTCTAGGACGTTTGGAGCTTTGGCTAGGGTGTTTCAGGGAACAGACGGCCTGTGTTAGCTGATAGAAGTGAGCGGTAAGGGGTGTAGGGATTGGATCATGTCCTTAAGGTATGTAAGGCATACCGTTGATTGCCTTGTAGCTCATATCACCCGTGTTTTGAATTGGGTGCGGCCGCAACTGGAAGAACAGTGAAGAGAGCGCAAAAGGGGGCCGACATGTGATGATGGGAGACCATAAATGCCGCAACATGAGAATAGAGGTTAAATTACAAAAAAAAACATTTACATGCCATTACATGCATGTATGGAATGTAAGTATTTAAGGAATGATTCAAAATGAATTACTACTGCAGTCAGAAGCTCATTTTCTTCATGAGTATTCAGTCTTGTTTCTTTGATAGTTGTCATGTCCTAACTCTCTCTGCAGTTAGTATCCTTTTTTCTAGTTTTCCCCACAGCTGGTACAGCATCTGCTACAGGCACATGTAAGGGCACACTAAGAAGCTGGTGTCTGTGGGACAGGGTATGGCTGGAACTTAAAGGATGGACACAAGCATACACATAAATGCACCACACACACGTGACATAAATGTACTAGATTACAGTAGTAGCAGCAGCAAACAGACACCTGACCCATGCAGTTCCGTCAGGTGGAGCTAGCTTAAGTGTCTGTCTTTAAGTCAAATCTCACTGTCCCTCCCTCAATCTCTTAATGCACTTGCAGGCCGATTGCCTCGGAGCGGATCAAGCGGACAACCTTGATCAGAGTCCTGAAACAAACAGACCCACACAATGGATCAAGACCTGACGAAGACGGGTAATGCTATTTGGCACAACATGACCTCATGGTACTGACGATGTTATAGTTGAAATGACCACCGAGTGAAATTAACACTCCAGATTTTATGTGTTTGTATCAGCCTCTTACCCACTGTCAATTGTCTGTATATCTATTCATTTGAAGCTTTGTGTTTTTTACTACTATACTATTACTGGTGATAGATTGTACATTATACTTATGGCTTTATTATATTTATTAATTGTTTATTCATTACACTAACTCAGTCTGTCCAATTGCAAATGGTTAGACATCAAGTGTATATATGTATATTCTTCTTATTTCTTTTAATCATTATTACATATTTACTTAAATTAAGATTAATCTTTGTTGTACCTCTTACCTGAATATATCCTGTTTTTCATGCTTACGGCGGTGCTGCTATGACACCTGCATTTCCCCACGGGGATCAGTAAAGGTCTATGTATGTCACAGGACTTGAGTAAGAGATCCGCCAAGCTTACGGTAAGTAGAGGGGTAAAAAGAACTAGACGAGACAAGACGATAAGGAGATTGTGACACAGAGAGAGGGTTAAGAACCAGACCATGCCAGCAGACCACTAAAGGATAAGATAAGAGGAAGGTCCGGCTCGGATCTCTGAGTCCCATCTAAAGCGAGTGAGTAAGAGATCGAGGAAAAATAGTGACAAAGCAAGAAAGTGCACATGCACGCGGAGGGTGCATGTTGCTGCATCTGGTTTCGCTAAGGCTCTAGAGTCTAGAACATTCTCTCCCTTTGATGATGGAGTCTGGCTGGCAGCTTTTAAAGGGATACGTTCATTTCATATCCTGTTCTGGGCACCGCCCTTGCTCTTGAAGTGAGATTCATGGCCTTCTAAGGGTCAAGGGCAGATGGCTGTGGGCCTGTATGTGTGTGTTGGTTGGGGGAGGCAGAGATAAGTGCAGATAAACTAATTTCAGAGATGGAATGAGACAGAAAAGAGGTTTGTAGGAAGCAGAGGGTGTCAAGCTGTGTCCACTTCAAAATCCACTTCACCTCTCTTGCTACCGACAAAGAAAATGTTTACCTGGTTAGTCCATCCATCCTTTTTATCAACCACTTGAACAGTATAGCATCCCTATTCTGGGGAGAACATTCGCAGAAAATAGCAGATCTACAAGCTCACATCTCATGGCGTGAGCTTGTAGAGCGGCTATTTTTGGCAAGGAGATTTGGTAGCCTGGGTGCCAGCCTGCTTCGCTACGTTCGGCGGATTTTTTTTTCTCTCTGCGCTTCTCAGTCTGGAATGCCTCCTATCTCCAGGAGGCGGGACACAGCAGCCAAGGTTCGAAACATACCGTGGCTTCTGATTGGTCTGTGGTGCGGGGCGGGACAAAAAAAACGGTGTGATCGTTTTGATTCGTCATTCGTTTGAACAACATCCAATCAGCAACGACGTTGCCTAACGTAACATATGTAGTTCCAGTGTAGTTCTACAAGACGAGTCAATCGGGGGCATTCCAGACTGATAAGCGCAGAGAGAAACAAAAATCCGCCGAACGTAGCGAAGCAGGCTGGCACCCAGGCTAGAGATTTGGTGTACAGGGGAAGAAAAGGTGGTCAGAGTATAGAGCTGACCTTGGCCAATTAACTATTAGTTTACTAAGTATGAAGGGCTTAAGTGGTTAAAACTATTTATCTCTGAAATATTTCACAACATTCACAGGTTACTTACAGACAATGCAGTTATACCCTAAACAGATGATGTGACAAATGAGCTCAAATGACTAACAAAAACAAATCTTTAAATATATAAGGAAAACAATGACTGCATTATAGAGGTCACAAGGTTCCCAAGCCCAAGATGTATTTGTATTTGTTACATGCTACAGCAGGTGTCATGGAGGGATTTTCAACACATGAACATACTGCATAAGTAACAGGGTTTTTGCTGTGTGGAAGGAGGCTTTGATATTTTATGGACCCATTCTGTATATCGAGCAGAAAGCTTGCATGTCATGTTAGCTACTTTTCAGGAAATGGAAAAAAGTGTTAAAATGGAGCCAAAGTAGTTAATGACAAGCTCTTGCTAATACTTTTCATTTGTTAAATATTTATAAAACAATCTTAACCACTTTAACTTGTGCTTTAACCTTTTAACAAAATACTTTTTGTTTTAACCAAAAAATATCACTTACCCTACCTTTAAATGATACTATGAAAAATCTATATTCTATATCATGGAATATATGGGCGCTAGTCTTAACACACACAGTCGAGCAGGGTGACGATGTTCAGTGCAGGAAAGAGCCAACCACAACAGTTCTTCAGCTGGCAGCTTTAGTTGGTACATGAGGACATAAAGCTTGCCAGTGAAGAACTGCTGCAGGTCAGCCAGTGAGCACCCAACTTTATGCCTGTGTGTGCACACACACACACACACACACACACACACACACACACACACACACACACACACACACACACACACACACACACACACACACACACACACACACACACACACACACACACACACACACGCACACACATCTTCATGTTCTCCCTTTGGGTTTAAGGTGAGACCTGTAAGAGAAGGAGGAGAGGGAGATAAGGAGGAGAGGGAGGGAGGGAGGGAGGGAGAGAGAGAGAGGGAGAAAGGAACAGACACATACACATTAGGACATTACATACCTAAATGAAACAGTATCAGTATATCTGCATGCATGAAAATTGTGTTGCGTGAAAGCATTTGAATACTGACTCAATTGACCAAAGGCTATGCCTACTGTGTTAGCATTCTCGCTGCTCTTGCTATAATTAAATACAGAAAGCATTGCTAGTGAGATAGCTTGGCTTCTGGCTACAGCCTGGAAGTCTTGATAGAAAACAGCTCTCATCCTGTGGGTCAGCTACACAGGGCTGAATCAGTTTAAACACTTCTGTTCCCTTTGGGACTGGACTGCCTTGCCAACACGGTCAAGTATTTTTGTGTTTAATTTTGTGTCAGAATAACAAAAAACAAAACAACACAGGATGTTCGTACCAATGTGTCACATAAAAAAAAGAAGCCTTCAAATGATTGGCCCGCAAAATATCAATATGGCATATTACATTAAATCATACAAAAGTAGTATAGTATCCTCAGTGTTAATCTATCCATTTGTAACTCTGACAAATGTAACCAAATTGACTTGTAAATGTCTATTTGGTTACATTTGTAGAGTTAAATGAACACTCAGGATTGTACAGTGTAGTTGGACATTGTGTGACACTCTAGCCTAACCAAGGATTTGTCTTGCCTGGCTCTCGTTCAGCTGGACTATCCTCAACTATTGCAGTCAGTCAGTCAGTCTGAAAAGCCTTTCGCTAGCAGCATATTCTTTCACAGTTCAAGGACAGGACTTTGGGCAGGCTGGTTCTGAGCGGCAGGGCGAACTCAGCAACCCCTTGAAACCCAGCGAACCCCACGCTGCTCTGAGCAACACTGGAAAACTCTGGACTGTGAAGCCACACACACAAACACACACACACACACACACACACACACACACACACACACACACACACACACACACACACACACACACACACACACACACACACACACACACACACACACACACACACACACACACACACACACACACACATTCCACTGAGAGTAGTTTGAGTACAAGAATTATGAATGGGCTGTAGGTCTAGATCTGTAATTGAATCTAGAGGGATGTAATATCGGAGAGCAGACAATGGGCTGTAAGTCTAAATCTTGTATTGAATCTAGAGGGATATAATAAAACCAAATATTGAAGAACAGACAATGGGCCGTAGGTCTAGATCTTGTATTGAATCTAGAGGGATGTAATATTGGAGAACAGACAATGGGGAAAGGCGTCTCCTCTGCGTTCACTGAGTTTCATAAAGAGGCAACTGATAGGCTGACTTGGTCTTTGTTAGGAAGCACAGATAAGATTCTTGTGGCGCACAACAGAATGCGAGTGAAACTGGCAAAGAGTGGAAGAGCGGATTACAGTTACACAGAGATGGAGCAAAACAGGGAGAGAGAGAGTAGGAAAAGATGGCGATGAAGCAAATGCATAGAAGAACCCAGGAGCCACGAACACAGCAAGGTCAAAGTTCAACCCTTTAGGGAAATGGACCGGTGACCACGGAATAAAAAGCTTGATGAGAGGATGACATAAAAAAGCAATCTATGAACTCAAAACAAGATCCTGATCATGGACATTTAATTAGTCAATGGAACTACAATGGAACATGCTGTGTTGAATGTCCTCCACACCTGCAGCCCCTTAAAAGTAAAACCTGACAGAGAAACAGCAGTACAGGTTGCTGATTTCACATCATCTCTGCACCTGATACTGGACCTGCCACTGCAGGTGTTAATATCTTCCTATAATTCCTCAAACCTCCGGTGAGACCAAAATGTGGTGAGACCAAAATTGTTCTGGCCGGTTCTCCTCAGTGGCTGGAGCTATTGATCTGAAATTGCACACAGCCATTGACCATTACCATGTGCACGGAACTGCGAAGCCCGTTTTTTGATTTCACCAAATCTCAGCTGTTTATTAGGGTTTTTGTGTAAAAGAATGTCACCATGGTTACGGGGCTGCCCAGCTATGGGACGAACTGCCTCCCGGGTTGCCAGATCATGTGCGCATATCCCCCCACGGATGCGTCGACCAGGTATGGACTAGTGTACACTAACTACAGCTTTAATCCATTCCAAGGTGTTCTGTTCTTAAATTCACACCGTAGTCTTATATACTGTTACCTTCTTAGTGTACAACAGCACATGGTTACGATGAGAGAACAATTAAGTGACTATATACTGTCATCGGCATTTAATGTAATTCCTTTCCATGACAACTTATTCAAATAGTTAAAACAGCAGCTAGTTTTCACAGTCCCCAATTAAAGACCTACAGTATACTGTGTCACTAAGTCATATTGTGAGGGTAGCTTTAATACCTATTATTGGCATAGCTATGATCTTAGCTCTGTCTATGTTAAGCATGCACACACTAATGGACACACACACACACACACACACACACACACACACACACACACACACACACACACACACACACACACACACACACACACACACACACACACACACACACAGTCCATCTCAGTGAGAAGAACACAGTGTACCCGCGGAGTGATTTATTACACAGAGCTGACGCTTCACGGGACAATTACAGCCAGCCTGAGCAACAGGCTGATAGAAATGGTTTCTCTGCATGACTACTAGGTACACACACACACAGTATATAGCCTAGTCTCAATGTCAGGTCCAGACCCACCATGTATGATTTTAAATAGTTTTTGATTATGTCCCACTTGTTGTCATGTGTCCTTTTGTCATTTTCGTTAAAAATGCGTAGTCTCAGCACCATTGAAAAATAATGCTCAGCCCTAAATGTGTCCTCTAAGAGTTGAATAAGGGTTAAATAGAATAAAAATGTCAAAATCAAAAGATCTTAGGAGACTACTACTCAGTGATCACATAAACAATGAACCTTTGACGTCAGCCACTGACAGTGACTAAGGTCAAACCTGTGTGTGTGTGTGTGTGTGTGTGTGTGTGTGTGTGTGTGTGTGTGTGTGTGTGTGTGTGTGTGTGTGTGTGTGTGTGTGTGTGTGTGTGTGTGTGTGTGTAAGTGTGTGTGTAAGTGTGTGCGTGCGTGCGTGCGTGCGTGCGTGCGTGCGTGCGTGCGTGCGTGCGTGCGTGCACGCGTGCCGTGCATGTGGAGATCTAGCTCTTCAACCATTATAGAAGATCAGTGCATGAGCGCTGAATGACTTGACCCAAATTCCATCAGTATCATGTTTTCAAGTCTTTCCGGAGATCAAGCTCTGCAGCACTCTCTCACTATATCAGTGCATGAATGATGAACAACTTGATTTAGAATTCCATCGATATCGTTTTAGCATAGGCGGCGGGTGAGCTTGACAATTGGGAAGGCTGGGGGTCGGCGCCAAAATCCGTGCACGCGCGCTAAGTGTGGGTGCGCAGAAAATTGCGGTTTCTGGGCGAATTGTGTTACTTTCTTTTAGTTTTTTGGTTACTTTATTTCGGTTTTAGGGTTAGGGTTAGGTTATTTAATTCTTATTTTTGCCTGGTTTTACTGATTTATTATCAAAGAATTAACTAAATAATGCTGCGCACATAGATTATAATTCCTAGAATTTCCCAGCATAACATTTGGGAAGGCTTAGCCTACCCTAGCCTTCATTACCCGCCACCTATGCGTTTTAGGCTTTTAATCGGAATTTCAGCCCTTCTCAGGTTTTCATTCATTGTTCACCCTTCATGGCCCAAATACCGTCATTGTGGGGGTTGGGAAGTGATGTTCGACGGTCATTCTACCAAGCTGTGGCAGCTAGTCTTCATTCATTGGCTTTGGAATGGCAGTGAGGTCATTGTCATTTTCATTTATACAATCTACTGTAACAAATTGCTAATCAATACAGGAGCCGTATTCTTAAAAGCTGGGAAGTGGGAACATTAATGCATTTTGAAGAGGCTAGTATTCATTTCATGTCCATTATTTAACAATACATTTAGCTTGAAGTGATCAATAGTAGAACAGTAATATTTGGAAAATCCCAAGTGTATGACATGAAACAAGTGGTGCTCAATGAGAGGGACCTGTTAAGCAACTCACAATGTTTGCATTTATGCTCATAACCTACAACCTGTATGCACCTGTCTTGTCAACAAGCCCTGCCTTGACAGGTAAAAGACAGAAGGAATACAAATGCCTAAAGCATGCAAGTGCTGCTGGCATACTGACTAGCCCCGTTATCGTTAAAGCCACTACCCGTTAGTATGTCACCTATTGTTTTTGAACCTCACAACTTATTATCTCATCCAAATGTGGCAATGATATACAAAATCCTTATTAGATGCCCTAGGCCTAGACCGCCCCTCTGAACACAGCTGAAACAACCACCATGACTTTGTTTATGATTTGATGAATTATAAGAACTGGGAAGGAATGATGAGTTAGTCCTGTGTTTTAAGGCGAGGACTGGCTTTAGCCAAAACATCAATTATAGCGCACTAGCACCGCTGAAATTACAGAACAGAACAAACGTGGCTCCAAATGG
>NC_139945.1:45674445-45696945 GCF_963454915.1 Gymnoscopelus microlampas | reverse complement strand
AGGCATTATCAGAGTAAAATCTAGGCTGTGCATTTAACTCTTTTGGCCCTCTACTCAACTTGGCTGAATGTGCTCTGGACCACACACACCCACACAGCCTTGTCCTGTGTGCTTGGTGTGTGTGAGCACAGATGGAGAGTACGTCTGTCTGTCCTTGGGACTACACATGCATACACACTCCTACATACAGCATGACAATAACACCTGCCAAGGAACTCGTCTCAACCAGGCAGGCAAGTGCGCACAGACAAGCACGCGCTTACACTTTCCTTAGCAATGAAACTCACTATCTACGTAAGTCCATTTATCTGTTAAAACAGAATGCGTTCCCTTCACTACTGATAGCAGGAGCACCTTGAAAGCGAGTAGTGAAGAAGCCACGTTGTTTTAGAAGTCACACTTTACAGTGATTCAGCGATGTAGCGATGCTGTCTGCCTTTACTCTCAGCCTGCGCCAGGCAAAGTTGCGCCTCAGAGCCCCAGCTGGTTTGTTGGGGTGTGGCCCTGAAAACATGCAAACTCATTGCAGCTACCGCATTTCCACCGCAGAACCTCCCCTCTGTGATTGACCATCAATAACTGTCAATATAGAGTGTCTACACTGCTCAACGCACACACACTGATTGGTAGGGCTGCCATTAACAGAGATGACACGTTGAAAGGATGTTTTTTTGTGTGCTGAGGTTCTGATCAGTGTTATAATATAGTCCCAAATCTTTCTGCAGGCATAATGTAATTTAGGGTGGAAGGCTTGATGCCTCTCACTTTGCTGACCCACATAGATAAGCATAATCTGGGAACCCATTCGGTAAAAAAAAAAGGGAAAAAAAGATTTTCCCCCTTCGTTTTGCCTCTGGGGGCACCACCTTCTTTTTTAGTGTAGAAACAGGAACTTGGTTTGGCTCCTCCCCTTTCTTAGTCATCTTTCTCCCGGGTGCTTCTGTATTTATTCCTGCTAACAACAACACTACATGTTTAGGGCAGAGGTCTTGAGAGATTAAGATAAATATGAATAGTATGCGCACACTTGCCAGCTAACAAAGTTACGTATGCCAAACGCATGTAAAGTCTTGACTTGTGGAATGACTGTGTTAGCATTAGTGTGGGGCACATGGAGCACAGGATTGCTGGCAAAGATGCTGAATTCCAATCAGTTACCTCTTACTTGCCCCTTCTGTGTGATTGTGTAATTGTGTGTGTGTGTGTGTGTGTGTGTGTGTGTGTGTGTGTGTGTGTGTGTGTGTGTGTGTGTGTGTGTGTGTGTGTGTGTGTGTGTGTGTGTGTGTGTGTGTGTGTGTGTGTCTATCGGTTTGTCTGTTTTAGTCACTTCTGGGTGCTTTTTTTAAATTAATCACATCCAACCAGGTACAGATAAAGGCTGTATCTGATAACTACTAAAACTCTCTCTCACACACACACACACACACACACACACACACACACACACACACACACACACACACACACACACACACACACACACACACACACACACACACACACACACACACACACACGTCAATGCAATGTGGGCAGACAGAGCAAACATTCAAACAAGATGTTGAGACAGAGTGAGTGAGAGAGGAAAGTGAGTGAGAGGTGCAGAGAGAGAGAGTGAGAGAGAGGGGGGGAGGGACAGGGAGAGATCAACAGTGCATGTTCGCGTCAGAAAGAAACTTTGTTATATCCCAAAACATTATTTCGTACGGCAAACTAAATTAAAGTAGCGTTTCAGCACTAATTTACTCCAAGTAACTCATTTCACCTTACATGTACGGCACACAAACTTGACCAACATAATTGTGGTCACCAATATGAGTTGGATGATTTGTTCATACATGGCAATACAGATGTTGCCAAAACGTTTCTAGTTTGAGCTACTTTAATTTCGCTGTGGCCCTTCGAGCAATAACATACATTTTCACATCCCCCTTTCATGCCAGCCGTAGAACTAATGTGTCATTGTATCCTCAGACAATGAATCCCTGTAACAACACAGTCATATATACTGCATGTGGCCTTCTGTGTAAAACCGTTGCAAACACTGGACTTTGTGCATTACAGACTGTGTGTGTGTGTGTATGGGGGGGGGTACCCTGGCATTCTGACATAATTCTCGCCTAGGCTAATTCTCTTACAATGGCTTGGGGATGGGTGTTCAACACGTGGCATTCTGATAATCCGGATGTATCCAGTGGCTCGCATTCCCATTGGCTTGGCATGATGTACTGTTCATATCCAACAAGGAGATAACAGCAGCAGAGAAAGCATTCTCACGGATTTGAGGGAAATGGGGAAGGTGATAGAGAATGTTCAAGTGTCCCCTGTGTAACTTAAAGGCCTAATTTATACTTTGTCGGATGACGGTGTCCACAAAGTTTCCACAACATCTATGACCTCCCCAAAAAGCCATAACCCTAACCCTAACCCCAAAAATAGTCTAGGAAAGTGAGAAACCAATGAAGAAGGGAAGAATTATGTCTTTGCCCTGAATATCAATATTAGTCCATGGGTGGGGGAAGGCAAGTCATTGATCAACAGACATGGGCATTGTTTGCACAAGGTTTGGTCATCATTTTGGGAGAGATTTGCCTTGTGAGGCTCAGAGTGGATTCATCAGAGAAAGTCTCTGATGTGATTTAGTGTAGAAAACACAGACTTTGAACGCCAACACGAAACTAGTCCTCACTGAATATTACAGAATGGATTCATATTCTTCGTCTTCTTTCTTAATAAAGAAATGTGTTATTTGAAACTAGAACTTTTAAGAGCTGTCATGTTTTGACTTGCTAACTAGTTCTTGGATGGTGAAATCTTCAAAACTAGGTTGCACAAGCCCAGGTTTGAGAGTCCCATGAACTTGCTCTAAAATTACATAATCACTGCTTCGCAGTTCTACAAAAAGGATTGAAAAGAAGTGTGCGGCCTGACCGAACATGCAACAGGTACAAGAATTGTGTTTGGAGGATGATATTACCATGATGATAATTCCGCAATCCCATTGGGCTACATTATATTTCACATGAACTCTATTTCTCTCACACACATTCCTCTCGACATTGCCCCTATAGAGACCCACATTTAGTATCATAAAGACACAGTTATGTATCCGTGATGTGTTCCACAGGTTGACTAAAATCCCTGTCTTTCTACCTTTTTGTGTCACCCCTTGCTCCCCCGCCTTACCTCTAGATTCCTGGATTCCTACATCCCGATGGAAGGTCTTTAGGGTGTCACCAGGCTGTTGGTTCAAGATAAGACGGTTTTCTTAGAGGAGGCAGAGGACAAATGGGTACCTAGAGGCACGAGAGAGAACAGCATTAAGACCTAGGCCTACTTGAAAAATTATTGACGTGGTGAGAGGGGAAAGGCTGAACTGTGACTGTCTACATCCATGTTGCGCTTCAAAGGGTGGGGCCTTATGGAATTCATTCTCCATCTCGCTTTCTTTCAGTCGAATTAACCACTTAAACCCCAGCATCGGTATTACTGTGGGGAAAGCTTTCCGACGCCGCATTGTAAGCCTGTCGATCTGCTATTTTCAGTTAAAGCTTTCCCCACAATAACAGAAAACAGATATATAGTATTGAGCCCTGAGGAACTCCGGTTATATGGGGTTTATTAAGTGGTTAAAGATGATCATGTGTGTGTGGGCTAAAGCGAGACAACGCCGTTTGACAACATATCCAAAGATAGGCTACTCTTGCATAATAGGCCTAGCTTCACTAGGCTATGGTATGACTCTTCAATAGGTTAACCTCTTTAACAAGTCGCACTGCAACAGCTCCTCAACTATACTATAGCCTAACATTCCGTTGCCTAATGAATTGAGATCCATCCAACGCCCAGACATTTGGTTTAGTAATGATACCTCCGCGCAATAATGTTCTCGGGTTACATAATACATATACAAGTTATCTAAGTTGGCACTTTTAACAGCTTACAAGATCTTAACATTACAAATACTCCTTACTGATACATCTGACCGTTATTTTGATAGGCTAATCTCTGTACATAGTGTTTTATATTTGTGATGATATTGAATTTGTGTATTTTCTTTTATGTTATGTTTATGAATTGAATACATAGGACCCCAATGGAAACAAGACCGCAAGGACTTTTTTTTAGACCAAGTGTTTGACTGTAGGCCTACTCGTGCTGTTTTGCATTTCCGTCAAATAAAATATTCAATCAATCCCAAATAGCACAATAAAATCGTCTATACCTTTTAAATTCTGCTTATGTTGTGACTGACAACACTTATAGCACTTCATTTCATCACACTGTAAAAGAAAAAAGTTTTCAAAATGAATGGATAATAATGCACTTACTTTGTTGTTAGTTTCGGGTAAATCCATATGTCGGTTCGACTTGTCAGTGTGTTCAGTTTATCTGGCAAAGATGCGCAACTTTCCATATAGGCGAGCTTTATTCTAGGGTTATAGGCTCTCTGTGCGGACAGTATTCCCCACGCCCAGAGCCTATGGCAACATTGACGTTGCATTCATCAGGGCTGCTACCGTGAAGTTGCCACGTCCGTTTGATTTCAGATGTATGAAACGAATGACAATGAAAACTGGGCTAATAGATATAGACTACTTCTATCACTAGATAACGGCATAATGTATGCTACTGCATGAAAGGTGCGCACGTCAACTCAAGATGGCATTACAAAAATGTTATGTAATTCCTTAATAACATATTTGTTTAAAAGACTGCACAGAAGCATGATCAAACCCATCAATATTATAGATGTAATCGTTCGGCCCTTAATTGAACAAATGTAGACTGAATTTGAAAAAAAAAATCCAAGCAGAAAGCCTTTAAGAAACCCCCCAGCCACACCTTAACTCTCAATCATTTTTTCCCATGACAGTTCCACAGCTTTCGACGAAACGGAGCTCTATTGCCTATTAAAATGGAACGATCGTATCTCCTATTGCGCTCTCCGAAGGAACTTATAGCCTGTAAAAAATAAATTTAAAAAATAAATTGTAAGACGCCCCCGTTTAGACTGTCCAGTTCACCAACTCTCCCCCCACCCCCCGTTTGTCGGCGTGTATCATCAGGCTCTCTCTCCCCAGTGTCTCTCATGCTCTCTCTCTCTCTCTCTCTCACGTCCAACTCTTCTTCTCTTCAAACCGGCTTCTCAGTCCGATCAGCTGGCAGTGCTGTGACGTCAGCATCAACAGCTGGCCAATCAAACCCCAGCAGGAAAAACCGGCGATGACGCCCACCCTCATGCGTCCATGCGCCCACCGCCTATGCATCAGTGTTGCCAGGTTTTGTGAGAGAAATAAGCAACCAGGTCTAGGAAAACAAGCCCAAAAGAAGCAATGCTCATGCACATGGCTACATATGACAAACGCAATGCAACAACAGAGGACGCCACAGAAGAACACGACGCACAGAGGGACATCTTCTGTGGTCGGTGACGTAGATCTACGTCAATTCGAAAATTCCACAAGAGGGGGCTCTAACGCAACTTAGGAATGATCCCTTGACTCTGAGAGAAGGAATGGACGGATATGATGTCATCCGAAAAAACATCACTTTCGTCCACTCCTATATTATGTGTTGTAGAAAAACACATCTAGTCGGATTTCTTCTTTTTTGTGTGAAAACGAGCCTTATTCAATGGCCGATAGCAACAAAATGGCCAATCGCAGTTACATTTTTGTTCCAGTGGATAGACGAGACCCTCCCCCTCCCCCCAGACACTCTTTGTTTACATTCGTGTACACATCGCGCCTCCTGCGGCTCGCCAAAGATCGTCTATAGAGCGTGCCAACGCGTCGTCACCACGGGGGGGCGTGGCATAGTAGCGCAGACATGTTTGTTTTGGGCAATGTTAAGTCAGCCTGGTTTATACAAGCCCCCAGAACCCAGTGGTTGCATTGAAGCGAAATGGACATACTGGCCATTCGTAGGTACTGCAGCTTAAACGGACGGGACCACTGCACAATGTACGAGCGAAAACGGTTTCGACCAATGGGCTTGACTCACGAGCTTGCGCACAAGCTTGCGCACAAGCTTGCGCACGGGGTCGCGCACCTCTGTGACGTAAAACGCATCACTTCTGTGACGCAGAACGTATCACAGTGGCCCCAAATAGGCTACGCCCATCACACTTTTTAACCCGGAAGAAGGGGTGAATTCGCTTCATGCGCTGGGTGAGCGACTCAATGCAAGTGGATGGGAGGGGATTTCGGGTGCCCTCTCTAAATATTTTTAACTCTATGGGTTTATACCCCTCAAAGATGTCCGCTGCTACCAAAAGACACTTGTTGACGCCCCCTTCAGGTTTTGGCACGCTCTATATAAGGGAAAAAAAACGCTAAAGCACGGCTTGCTTCCTGATATAAGGCCTGCCCACTTGTAGGCCAATGTTCACACCTTCTGAATGGCCCTCCCGACAGATGCAGCTCGGAATCTTTTCTTGAGAGATTAAGAGAAATATAACATACAAACAAAATGTTATATATGATCTAAGTCTAAACATGTCAACTCATTGTTATGCTCTAGGGGTCTTTAGAATTAATAGTTTGACCCAAGTCTGACTGCTGTCTGCTTTACTTTAAGCAGTATTTAACTGGCCACACTATTACACAGATTCACATTCCAGATTTAAACATTAATCCACTGTGCTGACTAATGCACCATGATAGGAGTACAAAAACGTTGCATTGTGACGTTACATGGCTGAGCAGATTATGCAAAGTAGCCCATTTGATAGATGGAAACCAAGCCAGAGCTACAGGCTAGCGTAGCTTGTTGAAACCACACATCCTGATCCAACTTCACTTTTTTTCCACCCCAAATTGACAGAAAATGTTTAGACACACACTGCTGTTAAGCTACCACATCAATGAGTCTAACCAAGGCATTGTGGTGTTGGAAATGTTGATTCACAGTGCAGTACGAGTCATTATTAACAAATTAACAAAGACGGAAGCTAACATAATAACGGAGGCTACATTACACACACACACACACACACACACACACACACACACACACACACACACACACACACACACACACACACACACACACACACACACACACACACACACACTGTCTGACTGGCCGCGATGGTATGGTGCTACACCATAGACCATAGACGACCGATTCTGTGACCTGCCGTTATTGCAGTGATGGCCATAAACAGAATTCAATAGGTAACCAAATGCGCTGCAACACGTGACACGGTGAAATATGTTACGTAATCATGAAGAAATCTTGCGTAATTATGTCATGCGGCAAATATGGGCCAAAAATGGAATACTTGTATGCTGAACAATTAAAAGTAGACTATGCATTGGCTACAGGCCAATATCTTTTTTTTTTAAATAAGCAACTACACTTTAGAAACAAGCCAAAACAACCCACAACTCTCAACTGCCAATATTTTCAATCAACTTTACAGAAAAAGAAGCCTAACGTCGCTTATAATAAGCGGACATGGCAACACTGCTGTGCATGTTGAGTGGCGGGTGCCTTGACCAATCTTGTTGCCCATTATTGTGAGAAATAGGCCGGGCGCTACGGCTACCGACCAATTGTATTATATCCGCCCATGGGAGGTGTTTTATCACAACCTATAAGGTACTTTTAAATATATCAGTGCAAAGTATAAATACAGAGAACTTTTTCTGCTGTAGTAGTAGTAGGAGTCATGGCTTGATTAAATTACAAGTAGTCCTATACAGAGGAGAGGGCAATGATGACATTGTCATTACAATTTATGCAGGTTAGGCTGGGATATCATATTTATTATATCGAATGAACCTTCAATAGATGAAGATGAGCATTTGCTGTTCATTAGCCTACACGTAATTGTTATTTTTGACCCAACAAAGCCAAGCATGATTCTACTCCATTCTATTCTGTTTTCTATCTCTATAATTGACCAAAACCTTACCACGTCTTTCTTGTTTTATCTGTCAAATTGTACTCCACTAATATGGACTCATAATGTAAAATTACAGGTATACTGTATTTAATGCTGCACTGCTGCTGCTGAAAATTGTGACTTCATCAGTGCTATTTCAGCAGCCCCCGGACAGTATTTCGGCACCGTTACTTCACTTGCAATAGCCTTTTTTATTTTCTTTTTGGCCAGGCAGTGCCCCGGGCTGCAGCCCTTAAAGCCTGTACATTAAGCCAGGCCTGGGTATACTTGTACATCATGGTATGTAGACTACTTGTACATCAAGTCGCCTCATATTGAAACGGTAGACCTATTGGCCACATGGCTCGGGGATCCTCGGTTCCCAAGGTTACTTAGGCCTACTTACTAGCTAGCCAGTGGTGTGTTCTAGGTTTTTTCGGAGGGATACGATAATTGCACGACATGCGCAAGGTCGTGGAGATACGCCAGCACGTTTTCAATGGATTAAATGGTTAGTAGAGGGCTACGCTTGGCTATGAAAATGTTCTGCAGGTCACACTATATAGTAGTGATGAGCGGGTCGACCCGTAACCCGCGGGTCAACCCGCGGTGCGGGTGGGTCGAGTCAGGATATCAGAGGCAATTATGCGGGCTGCGGGTGAGCGGGTCAGCCACTCTCACACGCAAAAAAAATCACATGCTCTTGTTTTGTCTTTATTCCTAATAAGAATAAGAATAATAACAATAAAACAGTTTGAATACACTTGGGGTGTATACTTGAAGATTATTTTCCTTTTTTTACCGATTTTTTTTTTAACCGCGGGTCGCGGGGTGGGTTGAGCCATAGATTTATATATGGGTTTGCGGGGCGGGTTGAGGCGGGTTGGGCACCGTGGCGGGGCGGGGCGGGTCATGAAAAAACCCGACCCGCACATCACTACTATATAGCGTAACACGGTAGAACACACCACTGTAGCTAGCGTAGGCCTATATGGCAGCAGCATCATGCAGCCAAGACCACATGCAAGACCACAACAGCAATAGGCCGACAAACAACTGAGTGGGTACTGTCCCCGGTTTCATACAGCAGCATTTACTCTTAAGTCGTACTATAGCAGTGGTTCCCAAACTTTTTAGCTTGAGACCCAGAAGAGAAATGTTATGTCTCCCTGGGACCCAAACTAGTGAAAATAGCATACATTTACAAGCACACAACGTGTCACGATGCAACACGTTGTGTGCTTGTAGATCTGCTATTTTCACTAAACGTTTTTTATATATTTAAGGAATTATTTGTTTCTATTCATGAAATATATATATTTTCATTTTGAAAATAATAAACTACCAGATGTAGGAAACAAATAAAAAAAAACAGAAATGGGTCCCGATCCACTGTTTGGTAAACACTGTACTATAGTGAGGAGTTGGGGCAACATCTGTCCACATGTCACGTCTGATGCAACGGGATTTCACAGTAGAACTCCCAGTAGTCCTGCCTACAGTGGAATGCGGAAGTGCCGTTCTCACTCCTAACTCGTAATGGGTTGACGAGTCCACTAAAAACAAGGCAGGTGCGCCGTGAGTCGAGTGAGTCGTTATGTGGCCTTGCCGAGAGGTGCAAAGTCTGCTTCTGCCAACTCAGCGCAGTTTGAGTTGCATACCGATAAGCAGAGAATCCTAAATCATCACATCCTCATCAAAATGCGACACGTCAAACATCTGATGCATTGGTCATCCATCCCAACTCGTCTCCCTGACGCAACAGGTGTGAGACTGTATCTGAAGTTGTACTATAGTGATGAGTTGGGGCAACATCTGTTGCAGCATTGAAACAGATGGAAATTGTATAGACCTATGTTTGACAGACACACTGCAACTCCCAAATGCCATCTGCCGCTTGAATCCAAAATGTACAACCCTCAAGAACGATCAACAAAAACTTCTCAGCATTTAACTTGTTTTTCAGCCTTCTGTTTTGCATCTTTTTTTAAGCAAACAAAGCATTCCTGCGGCTTGGAGTGGAATATGGAGCGGGTTCCACGACCAAATAAGCCATTGCACATCTCGTGGACGGAAACCTCAATTGGAGGCTTGCTCGCTGAAATCACTGGAATTCCAAATTTGAAAGAGAGAGAGTGGATTTGATTCCCATTTTCCATTTTCACCATAAAAATGAGAGATTTTTGTGCCAGCTATGGTAGTATAGCCCTAGTAGTAAATAAAACAACAGAAGGGCTCTATACCACCCAAGACACAAGGTACAATTAAATTGCACATGATGCACCTAATCATGTGCCTAATTTAATACACCAGTAGCCTAACAATGATATGAACTGAAAATAACATGAACATGTGAAAATGTGGTTTATTCACATACTTATGGGCATTGGACATAGGGAAACCAATATGTTGCATAACTGAAGATATCTAAAGTCTTCTCAAGCCATTGCATTGCATGCATGAGGAGAATCCTAATTTTTGTAATAGTGTGTGTGCAGTGTGCGTGCGCGCATGTGTACGTGGGCATTTGCACGTGCTTGTACGTGTGCTCATGCAGTTGAGCATGTGTGCATGTACAGACATGTTTTTCCATGTACAGTCATGTCACAGGGAATCTACAGTATGAGTGGAGTAGTGCGTGACTGCAAAGTGGCATATCTGCATAGATGCGTATTTCATTGTTTTGAGCATGCATACGTGGGACGTGTGTGTCTATACAGCAGGCCTATATGCTGTAATGACTTTTCAGTACATCGTTAGGTGAGGGATCAAGTGAAGGCATTACGTTTCAGCTGTAATAGGCAATTTTGTCTGTTTAGCCTACTTAATTGGGAAAAGTCTCACAGATCAAAGACAGCAATCTGTCAACTCTGCTGCCTGCCTCGTTTCAAACAGGCAGTAACACAATGCTGCCTCAGCACAGTGACACAGCTTTTATTCCCTGCCTCAATTTATGTTGATGCATTCGCAAAAGCTGGTAAGGAATGCGCCATGGGCACTCATCGTTCAGGAAACAAATACTTCCAATAGCCTCATTTATAGGCCTAGACTACTCTGTAGTAGACAGTGTCGCTTGGCAAAAAGAACAGATCTACAAGCTAACACCGCGTTGCGTTGTTAGCTTGTAGATCTGCGATGGTTCCCGCAGGATCCCAACCCACGCCGCGAGGCGGCTGTTTCCTCTGGCAGCAAACTGCTGCATTTCTTTACTCCCCCACGCCACCCCCTGCCCCCCGGCTGTTGACTTAAAACCATTAGGATATGGTCCCTCATTCAGCTCCTCTCTCAGACATGATGTACTGTATTCTCTCACGCCCATATCTTTGCTGCAGAGTCGATAACGCCTTGTGTGGCTCTAGACTAGAGCATCTGGTTCTCAAAGTGGGGTAAGGGGACCACCAGTGGTCCTTGAGGGTGTTCCACAGGGTCCCCCCAGCTAAATGATAGAAGGAACCAAATGGAACCTTCATGTGGTTTCATTTGTACATGCTCAGAGTTCAAATAACACTATGGATTTAGAGGTGAAGATTGGGGTCCCAGAAATTATACGTACAATGATTGTCTGGGGGGCTTCGTCCTTGAAATTAAAAGGTTTGAGAATTACTGGGCTACAGGAACACTCAGGGAGCTGATCACTATCTGCTGCAAGTGACTACTAGTCAATCCCAAATTCTGTCTGTGAGTATATGCATATCCTTCTGTACTCTAAATCAAATACTGGTTTAAATCTCGATTTAAAAAAAATATTTTGGAATATTTTTTAACCATTTTAACAACACAAATCTTGTATGGGGGCTCCTGGCACAAAATATTTTCAGATGGGGGTCCGTGGGCAAATACAGTTTTTATTGACAATGTGCAGAGATTTGTGAGAGCTCCAGTGCCCATTCCATGAAATGTGAAAATAGTGGTGCAATCTTCAGAAAGTTATTAATGTATGTGAACTATTACCACCCTGAGAACTTGTTTGTTTGTATCACCTTCCCTATGGATGTTGTTAATACGACACAGTTACAGTTTGATTGTTTGACATTATTTCAGAGGTCCCTAAGTTGAGAAAGTCTGTGTTTTGTGAAAGTGAAAATTGTGAAAGTGCACAGTAGAATTCTCACTGTTAATGTATCCATATGGGTGTGCCAATTTCACGATACGATACACGATATTGGGCTCACGATATCGATACGATACGATATATGGCACTTTTTTATTATGAAAATATATGGGGGGGGGAAAAAGCGTATGAAAATATCGTCGGTGTCCAGGACGAACCAGCTAACTCCATTTTCCTCTTTTTTTCCCTTTTTTTTTTCATAAATGGACGCTATTGAACACCCTTCACATCTGTGTAAAAAATCTAAACATTTGAACCAATGAAAAGTATTAAAAAGCGCCTCAGACGAAAACTCCCAACTCCATTGGATCCTCAAACTGTCCGTCAAAAACAAACAACTCCCCCCTCTCCTCTATACAGTGCTGCTTTCACAGCATTAGCAGTGCGCGTTGCGCAGTGAACGAAGAGGAGGAACACGTAAACAGACTCCCCGTAGTCTGTTAAAACTATGCAGTGTACCTGTTTATCAAACTTAGCACTGACGCTAATGTTATGAAAACAAGTAATTATATTTCTAAAATCTATGAAGTGTTTAATGAGGAGAGCATTGTGATAAGAACAAAGACGTTCATAGCATTTCTGTCGCGCTAGTGTTCTACTACCTATTTGCAGAAGTTATTGTAATATTTAAAGTCCTGTTTATTGTTGTAGGCCTATATAATAAGTGTCATGAAGCATCAGGGCATTAATTCACACGTTGTTGTGATGCATTGTGAGCTTGGAGATCCATTGTTAGCTTTTGGGAATCTGTACCCTTTTGAAACCTCTCTCTCAGCAGCGAGTGGAGCTACTGTTGTTTGGACACCTAACTCCATTTCAGCTTGATTTCTGCTCGTCTGAAACTACTAACTCCAATCGCGCAGGGTAAAGTGTTGATTTACCCGCGATTTGGGTAAAGTGTTGATAATATAATGACACATGCAAGTATCTCACAATATATACAGTCACTATACCAACTTTGATGAGGTAGTATTGCTTTGTTTTAAAAATATAAGGTTTTCTTCATTTTCTGAAAAACGTATATTTTGTTTTTTCGTTTCCTGAACAATGAGCGTTTTGGAGTTAGCAGTTTCGCGCTGGACAGCAGAGATATGCAAAAGCAAATGCTTATTTTTTATTTTTTTATTTTTTTTGGGACGATATATCGGCACACCCCTAGATTTAAATTAATACTCTTGTACTTGTATTAATTGTATTAATACTTTTTTTGTAGGTTTGTGTAGGTGCATGAAATCAGGAAAATACTTTAAAGAGCGTCACTGACAGGTGAGTTTTTCTGACAAGCACACACATACAGTAAGCTGAAATGAATGATGAGACATTTTCAGATGAGTCTACATGTAGAATGTATTCATGACTTCATGACTTAAAATATATAATCAATTAAGAAGAATTGATTGTATTTACTGAATTCCTAATTGTTCTCAATCTTGAGTTGAATTGACATTCATTTGTCTTTTGGCTAATGCATTTGGGGCCTAAAATGCTCACACATTAACCAATTTCAGAAATCGTTCAGTGGTGCAGTGGAAATGGCCTTTAAAAAAAGGCATGACTTGAGAGCAAAATGGTTGTGAATATGGTTAATAGAGGTAGTCAATAAAATGTGTTCCATTGGAAGTTGGATTTGAGACACTCATGCCATCATGGCATAACACTGGCAAAAGTTGTAGCCTATACAAATACCTCAAAGAAGCTGAAGGTTATCCTACAGAGGGGTCACAATGTGTAGAGTAGACTATAGAGTATAAATAAACAATGCATAACCATACAGTATAATCAGTAATACACAGTGAAAATGATTGATGTCTGAGTCTGTGGTCAGGTGGCATAACTGCACTATCATTTTATATGCTCGCCAGGCGCCAAATGAGCCTGAGTATGGCATCCCCTTCCTCTGGACAAATCCAAATTAATGTCTACTTGACTAACTATTAAAGAGAGCAGTAAATATTTCCTTTAGGAAAGACTTGCATCACGTAAGAAGCAGTCCTTTGTGCTAGGCACATGGTGTATCCATAGATGGAAACTTTATGTTACTATTTCCTGTTCCCCCCGTAAGTACTCATGTGCTCGCTTGGAAAGGTTGCAGCCTCTTTCTTATGACTCAAGACTGGTTGTACAACCTCTTAAAAAGTGAGTAAATTAGTGCTCTTTCCTCCATCACTAGCCTATCACTAGACTAGTTATTTTCCTATTCTTTCTTCACCCCCAACCCCCCCCCTTCATCATCATCACCACCACCACCACCACCACCACCACCCATGCTCCCTTGCTCTCAGAGCACATAAATCCCTTTTTTAAATGGATTCCAGGAATCTTTCGGCACCTCTGCCAGGCAAGGAGTAGTCTGGAAACTATTCAAGCCAGGTATTGGCTCTCAAAAGCCACACAGAAAGAACACATTTCACATGGCTGACTGTTGTTGTCCTGCTTTGGGATAAGCAAGCGCAAGGCTCATGGGTGAAATGTATACCTTGAGGTCATAGGTTGCAAGGAGCAACACTGACAGACTGCAGCAGAAATTATAAAAATCACCCTAGCTGTGCATTATGAAGACTGTGTGTTCCATCACGTCCAGTGATTTATAAAATAGGCTTTGGTCAGAACAAAGCTCAAGTGTGAATTTGTTTCTACATAGAGACTCAATAGTAGGTATAACCACAAGATGGTAGTATTTCAGTCGCCAAAAACAGCACAGCAGTTAAACTGCAGATTACAGGGCAAGTATTGTAGATACAGCACATTCAATGCAACACCATCAATAATTGGCTAAATATACAATTTACAACACTATACACCCTCAGCAGTGCTTGCATAGTGCAAGACAAAGGAAAATACAAGATTGCACATTAAGCATGTCTAATAGTGTCCATACTGTACTGAACTGTTGTTTTTGGAGCAATTAGTCTATTGAACGAGCCGAGCGACCATTGTGTGCCTCGTTATACATCTTCTGCACATTAAAGCCAGAGTATACGTTAAAAATGACCCCAGGAGATTTTTAAAGTGGATACCCCTTTAACCTACATTTTGACATTTACTTCCATGTAAAACAGCCATAAAGTATAGAATATGCATTCTATCAGTACATTATCTTTGAGCAACTAATGCAAGGACAGATTATAGACTGGGACAATGGGGCCGTTGACTACCAGAGACCCTTGGAGGCCACGGTCCACGAGACCCATCAATAATACTAAAATGTATAGTTAACGGTAATGTTCAAATATGTGGGTCACTCAGCGTAAGCAGTACAAGGGCCCTCCTATATAGCTTCAGAAGCATCAGATTCCCAAGTCGCCTTGCGACACAACCCGTAAGTACACGTTTTTGGTGTGTAATTTGTTTGTCTTAAATTGGAGTAGTTGGCTCACTGAAAGAAAACTAGAGGCAGTCACAATGGTACTTCTTTCCTATTGGTTGATTGCCGGTTATGGTTCACCAATGTTAAACTCTGCTGCTCCACAGCAGAGTTCAACCTCCACGCCTTAGCGCCCATAGAATTGAAGTGAACAGGGAAGCTGAAGCGCATGTGTGACCGAACCCTAACAGGGCCCCCACCCCTCCTATATTAAATGGGGTATAATATTTCATGTCATCATGTCATTATCATGTCATCATCATACTGTATAGATTGTAAGTCCTGTATGATAGAATGTCTACACACAGGGGCTCTAGATAATTGGACAAGGGCCTCTGCAAGTCATAATCCGTCGCTGAACTAATATACTTGGTGAATAAAAGTAATTATTTTTCAAATCACTCCAATAAGTCAACCAAATGTCAGAACAAGGGATCAGTTATTGATATAAAAATATGATACTGTATGATATATCATGCTCTCTCTGAACCCTTGCCTCAACGCTTCAAGCTCTTTTAAAGTTGTCAAGTCAGTCAGTCAGTCAGTCACAGCCAGGGGAGTTAATGCACTACTGTCACTTTAAGACCTGCCTCTGGCGAAAAGGAACTGATTAGTGCTGGCAGCCAACCACGTGGACTGCTGCGTAGAGACCCAAGCCAATGAGAATCCCTGCTGGGTGGAGGTTACAAAAGCACCCTGAACCCAATGACTCAGCAAAGTTGGGTGCGTGCGAGATGACACTTAGCGGCGATTTTAAAGGGCCAGAGCACGCCGGCCTGCAGGCCTCTGAAGGAAGCTGAAAAATGCACTTTCAGAATTAGGCCAGCCGTTGCCTCCCTCCCTCTTGTGCACACTGCATTATGGCCCAAGCTCAGCTTACTGTTGCTCTTCAAGCTTGTTTGTAAGGAAGGACGATGTCATAGTATTCAGAGTGGCATATAGAGGGGGCCAAACCGTTCTCTGAGTCAGCATTGGTCTTTTGAACTTCCTTTTTCTTAGTGTCTTAATGTATTTTTATGTTATTATTATTTTTTTGGTATATTGGCAGTTTCTTAGTTGGCTAACTGTACTTCTGTATTGTGTGCTTTTGAACTTGTGATTCATCATCAGTCGCAGTACTTTTCCAATTCAAAAGTTCACCAAGAATGCATCAGGACGTGACTTGTGTGAACTTGGGACAGTCAAATATCACAGAATGCATTTTGAAACCAACCAGCACCGTTGACAAAAGTTACAATTAATTTTCAAAATGCCACTATTGTGTATTTCTTAAGTGAGAATTTAGTTAAACATCTGTGGTTGATTTGTCAATTACTTTGTCATGCACAAATTAAGTAACTTATTATGAACTAAATGTTAAGTCATTATTAATGAATTAATAATACTAATTAATGGATGCTTAAGTAATGATTAATTAATGATGAAAACCATGACCCACCTGAGACCACCAGGCCTAGCTAGTGAGCCAGTCCATCTTGTGAGACCTCCATCAGCCTATTACACACAACAATGCACCACATAACTTTTGTGGTGCATTTGGAACAGCAGAGACCGACTCTCCTCACTACACCTACCCATGATCTATGAGCCCTCCTCCTGGGCGTAGAAGCCAACGGAAAAAAAGATCTACAAACCCACCACGTATGGCCCTTAACTAATGATATATTAACTTTGGTTAAGTCATAGTGACTTCATCATTCATTAACAGGAATTAATGATGAATTAATGATACATTAATGGTGAATGATACATTCATGGTGAATTAATAAATAAAAAGGCATTTTGTAAATTCTTTCCCACAACCATGTCTCTTTGTTGAGTCACAGTCACACTGGAGTCAGATTTGCATAATGAGTTGGCATTTTGAGTCATGGTACGGAATGAATGCCCCATATTGTAAACAACTGCCAACCATCTCCATAATCTTTAGCCCAGCTGTATTGTGTGAAACTCGGGTCTGTGGGCAGCAGTGGAAACTTCCATTAGACCACAGGAGAAGCATCCTCCAGGGTATTGTTCTGGTCAGGCCTGCAACAGTCAGCATTGCATTGCACACCTCTGTGACAAGAAGGAGGCTATATATACAGTGTAAGCCGCATGCTAGCTGCAGACATCTCTACTATTTGCCATTCAGGCAGGCTCTGTAGGGAGCCTTTAAAGCTGTTTCTCCATTGACCTAGTCTGGCTGTTTTTAGATTTAATAATGAATTGAGGTTGGCTCATTACTCTTATATTACAATCCCAAGGAATGGAAAAGTTGTGGTTTGTGATGGGCAAGGTGTGGGAATATAACATTCAATCACTTGGTCAAGTCATGAAATAGCACGATCACCATGGTAGGCTATTATATTTCCTGAAATAGTTGGGCTGCGAAAGATGAGCCATGGAAAAGTAAAAATAAAAATACAAATAGATAAAGATGCTTACTGTATCCCTTACTGTATCTCTCAACATTCTCTGAGTGTCTGTCAGCTACATGTCTGGCTGTGACGCTATACGTCCTGTTCAATGTGAAATGATATACAATTACTAGTATCAAATACACTGTAGATCAGAGTTAAGAATGTAAAGTATTGTATTGATTCTGTCAATTAAAAAAGAAGATACTAGTGCATGTATGCAAAATCCTTAACCACTGCCAATCTATGTATTTAATAACATTATGAAGAATGTAGAATTCTGTAAATTATCCTGTACAGAATTGTACAAAAATAGGGGACCATTGGCGTAAAAGTGATACAAGCAACACATTCTAAAGTTAGATAAAAACTATTTTTTTCCTAAAATCATATTGTTCAAGCTCTTTGTAGTGGGGTGCAAAATGATTAAAAGTACTTCACTCGGCCAAATCAGTTTTTTATTCATGTTACAGGGTGAGTTCTCATTTGTAACTGTAACAGCCATGACGGTGGCAGAATAATACTGCGTTACTTAATCCTTCACAGATTAGACGTTAGGCTACTGCCGTGCACTGTCCTCCTTGTGCTCTTACGTATTCAGTGAACTGTGGCCCACTGCCCTTGGTCTCGCTCTCCTCTCCACGTCAAGAGATGTTTGTTCCAGGACACGTTCCCACTTGAACCCCCAGCGCCTTTAAGAACTCACACACATTTTTTTCACAGCTCAGCTCAATGCAGTCAAACTAATCAGCTGTTTCCTTATTGATCACCTGTAACACAAGACCATTTTGGTAATGTCTATGTCAACCACACTCACGTACGGTAGCTATCACACCCTAGTGTGATGTTGTGAGATATAGGAAATAGTCACTGATTTACTTGAGTTGGCACTTATAGAAATATCATAGATTTACAAGTGCGTGGGGGAATGTTGGAATGGTAGACCGTGATCAAAGTTTGAGTAAATTAATTGTGTGTGAACCTCCATTTCACAATGTTCTACAATTGCCTCTTACCACTGTGTGAGTCTATAGGACAACATGGCTACTTTCAAAATATGATAATATGTTTTAAGAGAATATCCTCACACTTGTCGTGCTAAAAACAGAAACAAAAAACAACAATGACACATATCATTATGATATTCACAGATCAATAATTTCACACCTGTTCTTCCCTGTTTTGTCAGTGGACTGTACATTATCTGCCACTCGCTCACCCACTCACTCACCCCCCACCCCCTTCCCTCAAGGGACTCTGACCCCTTTTATGTGAAAGAGAGTAGGCCAGGAGAGGTATGCATGCATACTGTAGCTGTGCCCAGAGACCAGCGTTTCCACAGGGTTTATCTTGGTTGTCACACGCCAGGCCAAGGCCTACTTACAGATATGATTAGCCTTGCTGTGTGGAAAGGGAACACACTATCCTCCCTTTCCTCCAAGCACCCTTATTTGTCTGCTGTTAAGAACCACTAATGTGATTGTGGTTGAACTGCACTTGATATTAAAAAAATCACACCCAGTGTGAAGTGGGCGGTGTCTTGCTAGCTAATCACAATACTGGGCTAATACTGGGCTCACAGTGATGGAAGTGATTCACTTAAAAAAAAACCATAGATGTGTTTTTTTTAAGTGTGCGCATGTGTCATGTGTTTCTAGCCAATCACAGTCCTGAATAGAGTCATGGTGGCCAATCACGGTGCAGGGTTAGGGGGGTACACTGGTGGCCAATCACAGCGCGGGGTTGGGGGGTGCAAATTCCAAACCTCACTTATAGGGGCGGTTGCACCGCCCAAAAAGGGGGGGGATATCTGAGGCTAATTGATGAAGACAAAGTGGGAGAACAGTGTTGATGAAAGTGGTGACGTCACTCCGATAGGCAGACTTTGTGACTAGACGCGTTAATGACGTGCGGTGGGCCTATCGGTTTTGACAGGTTACTCTTGACCACTCACACTTGCTCAGCATCAAAGTGCCAGGCAATGGCATTGGTTTTTATGACCACAAATTCTTTGCTAGTTCGCAAAATCCATCCCATTTTCTTATTGCATTTCAACTTAACCGTTCAAACCCTCTATACTTCGTTGACTGGGGCCCCCGAGGGGTAATTGTTGGACCCCTCCTTTTCCCCCCTCCACATAAAATCTCTTCTCTAAAAATAGCCAATCTACAAGTTCACAACGCTTGTAGATCTCCCATTTTCACTGGATGTTTGTGGCAGTTTGCCTGTTTTCACCAAATGTTTGCCTATTATGACATGCTCAGAATAGTGCCGCTAGGGTTCAAGTGGGTAGCCTAAGTACTTACACATGCAGTATAATCACTGGCCAAATTAGTGCCAATTACACAAGCAAAACCCACATCTCACAGTTTTGGAATGACACAGCCGGTTTGCATTCTAGACCATTGCGACACAACATGGCCAGTATTGTGACCAAATCAGTGAAGCACCTCCACCCCGTTCTCACAAGCCCGTCGGTTTTCCAACACGCACTCTCATGGATCAATAACCTCTTACATAACGTGCCGGTTTGGACTGGAGGCAGGATTCCAGCTGACTGGAACATGTGACGGGGCTTTGGCAGTGGGGGTAACCCACATTCTCCCTCCCTCCTCCTACTCCTCCTCCTCCCCTCCTTCTCCTCCTCCTCCATAACCCACCAGTGTTTCCCAAACACTGGGTCGGGACCCATTTTTGGGTCGCAAACCCATTTTTATGGGTCGCGACTCGAGAGTAAATATCCCTTTTTTCAGTTTTCCTACATTGTGTTTTTCAATTATCATTATTTAAAAAATACTTTCCATAAATGTATTTATTTTTTCATAAATAAATAAAAAACTTTTAAAATAGTGAAAATAGCTCACAACACGTTGCATCGCGATGTTTGGGTCACGGGGAGACATCAAATTTCTCTTTTGGGTCTTGAGCCAAAACGTTGGGGAACCCCCCAGGCAAGCATTCATGATCGCAGCCAGAGCTGGGTGGGTTGGGGGCAGGTCCCTCTGTGACATATCCAGCCATGAATGCCGTCAGACAGACAGACAGACATACAGACAGACAGACAGACAGAAAAGCTTTGGCTAAACAATGTTTTTATCCAGACGCATGACCTAACCATCAGGGTTTTCATGGAAATTACCAGACACTCATTCATTCACTGCAATCCAGATGCATTATGTCAGATAGCTTGCTATTTTTTATGCATTTGTTTTAGTGTGTGTTCTGTCTACACCTGCTTGCTGATCATGAGATGAATGTTAATAGAAATGTTCTGTTACTGTCTATGACACAAGGGCGTGTTATAGGATAGGAAGTTCCCTACTGGCATGAAAATGGATTGTCTCACGCTGTGGCGTTCTATGTGGATTTTTACAGTAGTTGACATGACCTTGGGGTCTTTGTGTCAAAGTAGTGTTTCCATAAACAACATGATCCTATTGTGCTTTCAGGGGAAAGGGGAGATCACACTGTACTTATGGGTGTACACACGCAAGCACGCACGCACACACACACACACACACACACACACACACACACACACACACACACACACACACACACACACACACACACACACACAGAGAGAGATACTGGCTGCTCTTCACATATTTCATAATAATTTGAGATTAAAAAAGTAAAACATTTATGAGAAACATTGCCTGTACTGTATATAAATGTGGGCCTACAGTAGTGACAAGAATCAGTCATGGTGGCATGTATGTTTGTCACCATGAAAGTATTTCTCACGAGCTGAGACCTACCTTGGTTTCTTACCATGTTGACCTGTCTGACATACTGTAACATTATGGGAAGCTGTTTTGTTTGTGTCACTAATGAGCCAGCCCTCAGAAGGTCAACATTACCAATCTAGCGGACTTTACAGGCACTTTTTTTAATGAAGGGCTTGCAACCAGGTCCATTACAATCAGAGGTGGCTAGACGAGGAATTTGTTAATCATGACTCATGGCCTGGCATAACGTTTTTTTGTTGATAACTGTTTGTATTTTGAGGTCTGCTTTCAAATGAAGTCTGTCTGAATTTGTTAATCATGACTCATCTTTCTGGATGGCCTGGTCTCATCTTGGTCTCATCTTTCTAATTTATAATGTATAATAATGCATAATGTTTTTTGTTGATAATTGTTTGCTTTTCGAGGTCTGCTTTCAAATGAAGTCCGTCTTCTTGGTTATGTGTGTAATTGGGAGACTGTGCGTTCGACCTGCGTCACTTGGTTCTATAGGAAGTAGCAGTGTGACTCATCTAAAGCCGTTTCCTGCTCCTATAAATAGCTGGTCATTCAGTTCCTGGTACACAAGGTTCCAATCAGACCACTGGACATAAAGTTTCTGTTCTTTGTGTTTTCAATTAGTTTAAACTAATGGGATAGTATATACGCACAGTGTTAATTTGTTAATTTGTAACTCTGAGAGAGTTCATCTTAACCACTTAAACCCACCTAGTGATCTACAAGCTCACAACACGGCACGTTGCAACACGCCGTGTGCTTGTAGATCAGCTATTTTCGGCAAATGTTCCCCCCAGAATAGGTATGCTGGGGTTAAACTCCTGAATGACCCCCTTCTCTCTTTCTGTCTCTCTCTCTCTCTCTCTCTCTCCGGAAGACAGGGAGGTGACATGTACTGTATGTACTGTAGTGATGTGTGATTTCTGGTTGTCCATTCCAAATGACTGCAGATGGAAAATCCAAGGAGACACTCAGGATTGACAAAC